>NW_025548293.1:15000-100000 GCF_905237065.1 Salmo salar | reverse complement strand
TACTGAAGTCATTATACTGATACTGACAGTCATTATACTGAGTCATTATACTGAGTCATTATACTGATACTGAGTCATTATACTGATACTGACAGTCATTATACTGATACTGACAGTCAATATACTGATACTGACAGTCAGTATACTGAGTCATTATACTGATACTGACAGTCATTATACTGATACTGACAGTCATTATACTGAGTCATTATACTGATACTGACAGTCAGTATACTGAGTCATTATACTGATACTGACGGTCAGTATACTGAGTCATTATACTGATACTGACAGTCATATACTGATACTGACAGTCATTATACTGATACTGACAGTCAGTATACTGAGTCATTATACTGATACTGACAGTCAGTATACTGAGTCATTATACTGATACTGACAGTCATTATACTGATACTGACAGTCATTATACTGATACTGACAGTCAGTATACTGAGTCATTATACTGATACTGACAGTCAGTATACTGAGTCATTATGCTGATACTGACAGTCATTATACTGATACTGACAGTCATTATACTGATACTGACAGTCATTATACTGAGTCATTATACTGATACTGACAGTCATTATGCTGATACTGACAGTCATTATACTGAGTCATTATACTGATACTGACAGTCATTATACTGATACTGACAGTCAGTATACTGAGTCATTATACTGATACTGACAGTCATTATACTGATACGACGGTCATTATACTGATACTGACAGTCAGTATACTGAGTCATTATACTGATACTGACAGTCATTATACTGAGTCATTATACTGATACTGACAGTCATTATACTGAGTCATTATACTGATACTGACAGTCAGTATACTGAGTCATTATACTGATACTGACGGTCATTATACTGAGTCATTATACTGATACTGACAGTCATTATACTGATACTGACAGTCATTATACTGAGTCATTATACTGATCGCAGTCAGTATACTGAGTCATTATACTGATACTGACGGTCAGTATACTGAGTCATTATACTGATACTGACAGTCATTATACTGATAGACAGTCATTATACTGATACTGACAGTCATTATACTGAGTCATTATACTGATACTGACAGTCATTATACTGAGTCATTATACTGATACTGACAGTCATTATACTGATACTGAGTCATTATACTGATACTGACAGTCATTATCTACTGAGTCATTATACTGATACTGACGGTCATTATGCTGATACTGACAGTCATTATACTGATACTGACAGTCATTATGCTGAGTCATTATACTGATACTGACAGTCATTATACTGATACTGACAGTCATTATACTGAGTCATTATACTGATACTGACAGTCATTATACTGATACTGACAGTCATTATACTGATACTGACGTCAATATACTGATACTGACAGTCAGTATACTGAGTCATTATACTGATACTGACAGTCATTATACTGATACTGACAGTCAGTATACTGAGTCATTATACTGATACTGACAGTCATTATACTGAGTCATTATACTGATACTGACGGTCAGTATACTGAGTCATTATACTGATACTGACAGTCATTATACTGAGTCATTATACTGATACTGACAGTCAGTATACTGAGTCATTATACTGATACTGACAGTCAGTATACTGAGTCATTATACTGATACTGACAGTCATTATACTGAGGTCATTATACTGATACTGACAGTCATTATGCTGATACTGACAGTCAGTATACTGAGTCATTATACTGATACTGACAGTCAGTATACTGAGTCATTATACTGATACTGACAGTCATTATGCTGATACTGACGGTCATTATACTGATACTGACAGTCAGTATACTGAGTCATTATACTGATACTGACAGTCATTATGCTGATACTGACAGTCATTATACTGAGTCATTATACTGATACTGACAGTCATTATACTGAGTCATTATACTGATACTGACGTCATTATACTGATACTGACAGTCATTATACTGATACTGACAGTCAGTATACTGAGTCATTATACTGATACTGACAGTCATTATACTGAGTCATATACTGACAGTCATTATACTGAGTCATTATACTGATACTGACAGTCAGTATGCGAGTCATTATACTGATACTGACAGTCAGTATACTGAGTCATTATACTGATACTGACAGTCATTATACTGATACTGACAGTCATTATACTGATACTGACAGTCATTATACTGATACTGACAGTCAGTATACTGAGTCATTATACTGATACTGACAGTCAGTATACTGAGTCATTATACTGATACTGACAGTCAGTATACTGAGGTCATTATACTGATACTGACAGTCATTATACTGAGTCATTATACTGATACTGACAGTCATTATACTGATACTGACAGTCAGTATACTGAGTCATTATACTGATACTGACAGTCATTATACTGAGACAGTCATTATACTGATACTGACAGTCATTATACTGATACTGACAGTCAGTATGCTGAGTCATTATACTGATACTGACAGTCATTATACTGAGTCATTATACTGATACTGACAGTCAGTATACTGAGTCATTATGCTGATACTGACAGTCATTATGCTGATACTGACAGTCATTATACTGATACTGACAGTCAGTATACTGAGTCATTATACTGATACTGACAGTCATTATGCTGATACTGACGGTCAGTATACTGAGTCATTATACTGATACTGACAGTCATTATACTGATACGACAGTCATTATACTGATACTGACAGTCATTATACTGATACTGACAGTCAGTATACTGAGTCATTATACTGATACTGACGGTCATTATACTGATACTGACAGTCATTATACTGATACTGACGAGTCATTATACTGATACTGACAGTCATTATACTGAGTCATTATACTGATACTGACAGTCATTATGCTGATACTGACAGTCATTATACTGATACTGACAGTCATTATACTGAGTCATTATACTGATACTGACAGTCATTATGCTGATACTGACGTCATTGCGTATATACTGAGTCATTATACTGATACTGACAGTCATTATACTGATACTGACGGTCAGTATACTGAGTCATTATACTGATACTGACAGTCATTATACTGATACTGACAGTCAGTATACTGAGTCATTATACTGATACTGACAGTCATTATACTGATACTGACAGTCATTATGCTGATACTGACAGTCAGTATGCTGAGTCATTATACTGATACTGACAGTCAGTATACTGAGTCATTATACTGATACTGACAGTCATTATACTGATACTGACAGTCATTATACTGATACTGACAGTCAGTATACTGAGTCATTATACTGATACTGACAGTCATTATACTGATACTGACAGTCAGTATACTGAGTCATTATACTGATACTGACAGTCATTATACTGATACTGACAGTCATTATACTGATACTGACAGTCAGTATACTGAGTCATTATACTGATACTGACAGTCATTATACTGATACTGACAGTCATTATACGACTGATACTGACAGTCAGTATACTGAGTCATTATACTGATACTGACAGTCATTATGCTGAGTCATTATACTGATACTGACAGTCATTATGCTGATACTGACGGTCATTATACTGACAGTCATTATACTGAGTCATTATACTGATACTGACAGTCATTATGCTGATACCGACGTCATTATACTGATACTGACAGTCATTATACTGATACTGACAGTCATTATGCTGATACTGACAGTCAAATACTGATACTGACAGTCAGTATACTGAGTCATTATGCTGATGCTGACAGTCATTATACTGATACTGACAGTCAGTATACTGAGTCATTATACTGACACTGACAGTCATTATACTGAGTCATTATACTGATACTGACAGTCAGTATACTGAGTCATTATACTGATACTGACAGTCATTATACTGAGTCATTATACTGATACTGACAGTCAGTATACTGAGTCATTATACTGATACTGACAGTCAGTATACTGAGTCATTATACTGATACTGACAGTCATTATACTGATACTGACGGTCATTATACTGATACTGACAGTCATTATACTGATACTGACAGTCAGTATACTGAGTCATTATACTGATACTGACGGTCAGTATACTGAGTCATTATACTGATACTGACAGTCATTATGCTGATACTGACAGTCATTATACTGATACTGACAGTCATTATACTGAGTCATTATACTGATACTGACAGTCATTATGCTGATACTGACAGTCATTATACTGAGTCATTATACTGATACTGACAGTCATTATACTGATACTGACAGTCATTATACTGATACTGACAGTCATTATACTGATACTGACAGTCAGTATACTGAGTCATTATGCTGATACTGACAGTCATTATACTGAGTCATTACTGATACTGACAGTCAGTATACTGAGTCATTATGCTGATACTGACAGTCATTATGCTGATACTGACAGTCATTATACTGATACTGACAGTCAGTATACTGAGTCATTATACTGATACTGACAGTCATTATACTGATACTGACAGTCAGTATACTGAGTCATTATACTGATACTGACAGTCATTATACTGATACTGACAGTCATTATACTGAGTCATTATACTGATACTGACAGTCAGTATACTGAGTCATTATACTGATACTGACAGTCATTATACTGATACTGACGGTCATTATACTGATACCGACAGTCATTATGCTGATACTGACAGTCAGTATACTGAGTCATTATACTGATACTGACAGTCAGTATACTGAGTCATTATGCTGATACTGACAGTCATTATGCTGATACTGACAGTCATTATACTGATACTGACAGTCAGTATACTGAGTCATTATACTGATACTGACAGTCATTATACTGATACTGACGGTCATTATACTGAGTCATTATACTGATACTGACAGTCATTATACTGATACTGACAGTCATTATACTGAGTCATTATACTGATACTGACAGTCATTATACTGAGTCATTATACTGATACTGACAGTCATTATACTGATACTGACAGTCATTATACTGAGTCATTATACTGATACTGACAGTCATTATGCTGAGTCATTATGCTGATACTGACAGTCAGTATACTGAGTCATTATACTGATACTGACAGTCATTATACTGAGTCATTATACTGATACTGACAGTCATTATACTGAGTCATTATACTGATACTGACGAGTCATTATACTGATACGACAGTCATTATACTGATACTGACAGTCATTATACTGATACTGACAGTCATTATACTGATACTGACAGTCAGTATACTGAGTCATTATACTGATACTGACAGTCATTATACTGATACTGACAGTCAGTATACTGAGTCATTATGCTGATACTGACAGTCATTATACTGAGTCATTATACTGATACTGACAGTCAGTATACTGAGTCATTATACTGATACTGACAGTCATTATGCTGATACGACAGTCATTATACTGATACTGACAGTCAGTATACTGAGTCATTATACTGATACTGACAGTCATTATGCTGATACTGACAGTCATTATGCTGAGTCATTATACTGATACTGACAGTCATTATGCTGATACCGACAGTCATTATACTGATACTGACAGTCAGTATACTGAGTCATTATACTGATACTGACAGTCATTATGCTGATACTGACGGTCATTATGCTGACGTCATTATACTGATACTGACAGTCATTATACTGAGTCATTATACTGATACTGACAGTCAGTATACTGAGTCATTATACTGATACTGACAGTCAGTATACTGAGTCATTATACTGATACTGACAGTCAGTATGCTGAGTCATTATACTGATACTGACAGTCATTATGCTGAACTGACAGTCATTATACTGATACTGACAGTCATTATACTGATACTGACAGTCATTATACTGATACTGACGGTCAGTATACTGAGTCATTATACTGATACTGACGGTCATTATGCTGATACTGACGGTCAGTATACTGAGTCATTATACTGATACTGACAGTCATTATACTGAGTCATTATACTGATACTGACAGTCAGTATACTGAGTCATTATACTGATACTGACAGTCATTATACTGAGTCATTATACTGATACTGACAGTCAGTATACTGAGTCATTATACTGATACTGACAGTCAGTATACTGAGTCATTATACTGATACTGACAGTCATTATACTGATACTGACAGTCATTATACTGAGTCATTATACTGATACTGACAGTCAGTATACTGAGTCATTATACTGATACTGACAGTCAGTATACTGAGTCATTATACTGATACTGACAGTCATTATGCTGATACTGACAGTCATTATACTGATACTGACAGTCAGTATACTGAGTCATTATGCTGATACTGACAGTCAGTATACTGAGTCATTATGCTGATACTGACGGTCATTATGCTGATACTGACAGTCATTATACTGATACTGACAGTCAGTATGCTGAGTCATTATACTGATACTGACAGTCATTATGCTGAGTCATTATACTGATACTGACAGTCAGTATACTGAGTCATTATACTGATACTGACAGTCATTATACTGATACTGACAGTCATTATACTGATACTGACAGTCATTATGCTGATACTGACAGTCATTATGCTGATACTGACAGTCATTATGCTGATACTGACGGTCAGTATACTGAGTCATTATACTGATACTGACAGTCATTATACTGATACTGACAGTCATTATACTGAATACTGACGTCAGTATGCTGAGTCATTATACTGATACTGACAGTCATTATGCTGATACTGACAGTCATTATACTGATACTGACAGTCATTATACTGAGTCATTATACTGATACTGACAGTCATTATGCTGATACTGACAGTCATTATACTGAGTCATTATACTGATACTGACAGTCATTATACTGATACTGACAGTCATTATACTGATACTGACAGTCATATACTGATACTGACAGTCATATGCTGAGTCATTATACTGATACTGACAGTCAGTATACTGAGTCATTATACTGATACTGACAGTCATTATGCTGAGTCATTATACTGATCGACGTCAGTATACTGAGTCATTATACTGATACTGACAGTCATTATACTGAGTCATTATGCTGATACTGACAGTCAGTATACTGAGTCATTATGCTGATACTGACAGTCAGTATACTGAGTCATTATACTGATACTGACAGTCATTATGCTGATACTGACAGTCATTATACTGATACTGACAGTCATTATGCTGAGCATATGATACTGACAGTCATTATACTGATACTGACAGTCATTATGCTGATACTGACAGTCATTATACTGATACTGACAGTCATTATACTGATACTGACAGTCATTATGCTGATACTGACAGTCATTATACTGAGTCATTATACTGATACTGACAGTCATTATACTGATACTGACAGTCATTATACTGATACTGACAGTCATTATGCTGATGAGTCATTATACTGATACTGACAGTCAGTATACTGAGTCATTATACTGATACTGACAGTCAGTATACTGAGTCATTATACTGATACTGACAGTCATTATACTGATACTGACAGTCATTATACTGATACTGACAGTCATTATACTGATACTGACAGTCATTATACTGAGTCATTATACTGATACTGACAGTCAGTATACTGAGTCATTATACTGATACTGACAGTCATTATGCTGATACCGACAGTCATTATACTGATACTGACAGTCATTATACTGAGTCATTATACTGATACTGACAGTCATTATGCTGATACTGACAGTCATTATACTGAGTCATTATACTGATACTGACAGTCATTATACTGAGTCATTATACTGATACTGACAGTCATTATACTGATACCGACAGTCATTATACTGATACCGACAGTCATTATACTGATACTGACAGTCATTATACTGATACTGACAGTCAGTATACTGAGTCATTATACTGATACTGACAGTCATTATACTGAGTCATTATACTGATACTGACAGTCATTATACTGATACTGACAGTCAGTATACTGAGTCATTATACTGATACTGACAGTCATTATACTGATACTGACAGTCATTATACTGATACTGACAGTCAAATACTGATACTGACAGTCAGTATACTGAGTCATTATACTGATACTGACAGTCATTATACTGATACTGACAGTTAAATACTGATACTGACAGTCAGTATACTGAGTCATTATACTGATACTGACAGTCATTGTGCTGAGTCATTATACTGATACTGACAGTCATTATGCTGATACTGACAGTCATTATACTGATACTGACAGTCATTATACTGAGTCATTATACTGATACTGACAGTCATTATGCTGATACTGACAGTCATTATACTGAGTCATTATACTGATACTGACAGTCATTATACTGATACTGACAGTCATTATACTGATACTGACAGTCAAATACTGATACTGACAGTCAGTATACTGAGTCATTATGCTGATACTGACAGTCATTATACTGATACTGACAGTCAGTATACTGAGTCATTATACTGATACTGACAGTCATTATACTGAGTCATTATACTGATACTGACAGTCAGTATACTGAGTCATTATACTGATACTGACAGTCATTATACTGAGTCATTATACTGATACTGACAGTCAGTATACTGAGTCATTATACTGATACTGACAGTCAGTATACTGAGTCATTATACTGATACTGACAGACATTATACTGATACTGACAGTCATTATACTGATACTGACAGTCATTATGCTGATACTGACAGTCAGTATACTGAGTCATTATACTGATACTGACAGTCAGTATACTGAGTCATTATACTGATACTGACAGTCATTATGCTGATACTGACAGTCATTATACTGATACTGACAGTCATTATACTGAGTCATTATACTGATACTGACAGTCATTATGCTGATACTGACAGTCATTATACTGAGTCATTATACTGATACTGACAGTCATTATACTGATACTGACAGTCATTATACTGAGTCATTATACTGATACTGACAGTCATTATACTGATACTGACAGTCAGTATACTGAGTCATTATACTGATACTGACAGTCATTATACTGAGTCATTATACTGATACTGACAGTCAGTATACTGAGTCATTATACTGATACTGACAGTCATTATACTGAGTCATTATACTGATACTGACAGTCAGTATACTGAGTCATTATACTGATACTGACAGTCAGTATACTGAGTCATTATACTGATACTGACAGACATTATACTGATACTGACAGTCATTATACTGATACTGACAGTCATTATGCTGATACTGACAGTCATTATACTGAGTCATTATACTGATACTGACAGTCAGTATACTGAGTCATTATACTGATACTGACAGACATTATACTGATACTGACAGTCATTATGCTGATACTGACAGTCATTATACTGAGTCATTATACTGATACTGAGTCATTATACTGATACCGACAGTCATTATACTGATACTGACAGTCATTATTCTGATACTGACAGTCATTATATTGATACTGACAGTCATTATACTGATACTGACAGTCATTATACTGATACTGAGTCATTATGCTGATACTGACAGTCAGTATACTGAGTCATTATACTGATACTGAGTCATTATACTGATACTGACAGTCATTATGCTGAGTCATTATACTGATACTGACAGTCATTATGCTGATACTGACAGTCATTATGCTGATACTGACAGTCATTATACTGAGTCATTATACTGATACTGACAGTCATTATGCTGATACTGACAGTCATTATACTGAGTCATTATACTGATACTGACAGTCATTATACTGATACTGACAGTCATTATACTGATACTGACAGTCAAATACTGATACTGACAGTCAGTATACTGAGTCATTATGCTGATACTGACAGTCATTATACTGATACTGACAGTCAGTATACTGAGTCATTATACTGATACTGACAGTCATTATACTGAGTCATTATACTGATACTGACAGTCAGTATACTGAGTCATTATACTGATACTGACAGTCATTATACTGAGTCATTATACTGATACTGACAGTCAGTATACTGAGTCATTATACTGATACTGACAGTCAGTATACTGAGTCATTATACTGATACTGACAGACATTATACTGATACTGACAGTCATTATACTGATACTGACAGTCATTATGCTGATACTGACAGTCAGTATACTGAGTCATTATACTGATACTGACAGTCAGTATACTGAGTCATTATACTGATACTGACAGTCATTATGCTGATACTGACAGTCATTATACTGATACTGACAGTCATTATACTGAGTCATTATACTGATACTGACAGTCATTATGCTGATACTGACAGTCATTATACTGAGTCATTATACTGATACTGACAGTCATTATACTGAGTCATTATACTGATACTGACAGTCATTATACTGATACCGACAGTCATTATACTGATACCGACAGTCATTATACTGATACTGACAGTCATTATACTGATACTGACAGTCAGTATACTGAGTCATTATACTGATACTGACAGTCATTATACTGAGTCATTATACTGATACTGACAGTCATTATACTGATACTGACAGTCATTATACTGATACTGACAGTCATTATACTGACACTGACAGTCATTATACTGAGTCATTATCCTGATACTGACAGTCATTATACTGATACTGTAAACAATTGTTGGAAAAATGACTTGTGTCATGCACAAAGTAGATGTCCTAACCGACTTGCCAAAACTATAGTTTGTTAACAAGAAATTTGTGGAGTGGTTGAAAAACAAGTTTTAATGACTCCAACCTAAGTGGATGTAAACTTCCGATTTCAACTATATATACTGTATATCATGTATATATATACATATATATATATATCATATATATATATATATATATATATGTACTGTATATCATGTGTATATATATATATATACTGTAATTGTATATATATATATATATATACGTATATTGTGTATATATATACTATATATATACTGTATATCATGTGTATATATATACTATATATATATACTGTATATCATGTGTATATATATACTATATATATACTGTATATCATGTATATATATATATATATGTACTGTATATCATGTGTATATATATATATACTGTATATCAGTTATATATATATATATATGTACTGTATATCATGTGTATATATATACTATATATATACTGTATATCATGTGTATATATATACTATATATATACTGTATATCATGTGTATATATATACTATATATGTACTGTATATCATGTGTATATATATATATATACTGTATATCATGTACAGGGAACCAGTTCAGTACAAAAAGATACATTAATAATACATTGCAATACCAGTTTTTCCTGAACATAATCTATGACCAAATTTAATTGCAAAAACTCCTGTTTGAATTTTCAATTTGCCAGGTCTTGTTCAATGCCCTACCAGATAACACTGCCACATCGAGAAAGTAGATTCTTCAAATATAAATAAAAATCCACATTTAGTAATTGTACTATTGTACTACAAAAATATAATGTGCAATTTAGCCAAATGCTTTTTCTTATCCTACCAAGTAAAACAACCTAATTCTTATTGGGTAAAACAATATTATTCCTCCCGTTTTCAATATAATTTCCTCGATGCGTTATCCTGGCCACATTCTTTAACGTTTTTTTTGGCCTGTCAATCGATCACTGCGGGTGGGATTGTGGGTGGAGGAGCAGGATATTAATGAGAGTTAGAGTTGGTCGGGTTTCAGACCTGTTAGTTCATTATTAGGGGTTCAGGGAATCCAGTTGAGAAGTAATCTAGTCATTAAAACACATTATAATTTATTTCTGCAAAACCTAAAAAAAAAAAAATGGTTGTGTTCTATTCGTAAATAAATGATTCCCCCTGTGAAGAAACAGTGTAGAACAGCAGGAAATGGTTGTAAAAAAAATCTACAATTTATGAAGAAAAAACTAAATATATACCCTTCTAAATATATGCAAATATCTATTGGCAGTGAGATTATCAGTCTAACGGCAGTGAGATTATCAGTCTATCGGCAGTGAGATTATCAGTCTATAGGCTGTGAGATTATCAGTCTTTAGGCTGTGAGATTATCAGTCTAACGGCAGTGAGATTATCAGTCTATTGGCAGTGAGATTATTAGTCTACTGGCAGTGAGATTATCAGTCTACAGGCAGTGAGATTATCAGTCTACTGGCTGTGAGATTATCAGTCTTTCGGCTGTAAGATTATCAGTCTATTGGCAGTGAGATTCTCAGTCTAACGGCTGTGAGATTATCAGTCTATAGGCAGTGAGATTATCAGTCTACAGGCTGTGAGATTATCAGTCTACTGGCTGTGAGATTATCAGTCTTTCGGCAGTAAGATTATCAGTCTATTGGCAGTGAGATTCTCAGTCTAACGGCAGTGAGATTATCAGTCTAACGGCAGTGAGATTATCAGTCTAACGGCTGTGAGATTATCAGTCTATAGGCTGTGAGATTATCAGTCTATCGGCAGTGAGATTATCAGTCTATTGGCTGTGAGATTATTAGTCTATTGGCAGTGAGATTATCAGTCTACTGGCAGTGAGATTATCAGTCTACTGGCAGTGAGATTATCAGTCTTTCGGCAGTAAGATTATCAGTCTATTGGCAGTGAGATTCTCAGTCTAACGGCGGTGAGATTATCAGTCTTTCGGCTGTGAGATTATCAGTCTATAGGCTGTGAGATTATCAGTCTATTGGCTGTGAGATTATCAGCCTTTCGGGCAGTGAGATTATCAGTCTATTGGCTGTGAGATTATCAGCCTATCGGCTGTGAGATTATCAGTCTAACGGCAGTGAGATTATCAGTCTAACGGCAGTGAGATTATCAGTCTATAGGCTGTGAGATTATCAGTCTAACGGCAGTGAGATTATCAGTCTTTCGGCTGTGAGATTATCAGTCTATGGGCAGTGAGATTATCAGTCTATTGGCTGTGAGATTATCAGCCTTTCGGCAGTGAGATTATCAGTCTAACGGCAGTGAGATTATCAGCCTATTGGCTGTGAGATTATCAGTCTAACGGCAGTGAGATTATAAGTCTATTGGCTGTGATCATCAGTCTATAGGCAGTGAGATTATCAGTCTAACGGCAGTGAGATTATCAGTTTTTCGGCTGTGAGATTATCAGTCTATAGGCAGTGAGATTATCAGTCTATTGGCTGTGAGATCATCAGCCTTTCGGCAGTGAGATTATCAGTCTAACGGCAGTGAGATTATCAGTCTAACGGCAGTGAGATTATCAGTCTATTGGCTGTGAGATTATCAGCCTTTCGGCAGTGAGATTATCAGCCTAACGGCAGTGAGATTATCAGTCTAACGGCAGTGAGATTATTAGTCTAACGGCAGTGAGATTATCAGTCTAACGGCAGTGAGATTATCAGTCTAACGGCAGTGAGATTATCAGTCTAACGGCAGTGAGATTATTAGTCTAACGGCAGTGAGATTATCAGTCTAACGGCAGTGAGATTATCAGTCTATTGGCTGTGAGATTATCAGCCTTTCGGCAGTGAGATTATCAGCCTAACGGCAGTGAGATTATCAGTCTAACGGCAGTGAGATTATTAGTCTAACGGCAGTGAGATTATCAGTCTAACGGCAGTGAGATTATCAGTCTAACGGCAGTGAGATTATCAGTCTAACGGCAGTGAGATTATCAGTCTAACGGCAGTGAGATTATTAGTCAAACGGCATTGAGATTATCAGTCTATAGGCAGTGAAATTATCAGTCTTTCGGCTGTGAGATTATCAGTCTACAGGCAGTGAGATTATCAGTCTTTCGGCCAGTTCAGTATAGAGACCAGGGAACCAGTTCAGTACAGAGACCAGGGAACCAGTTCAGTACAGAGACCAGGGAACCAGTTCAGTACAGAGACCAGGGAACCAGTTCAGTACAGAGACCAGGGAACCAGTTCAGTACAGAGACCAGGGAACCAGTTCAGTACAGAGACCAGGGAACCAGTTCAGTACAGAGACCAGGGAACCAGTTCAGTATAGAGACCAGGGAACCAGTTCAGTATAGAGACCAGGGAACCAGTTCAGTACAGAGACCAGGGAACCAGTTCAGTACAGAGACCAGGGAACCAGTTCAGTACAGAGACCAGGGAACCAGTTCAGTACAGAGACCAGGGAACCAGTTCAGTACAGAGACCAGGGAACCAGTTCAGTATAGAGACCAGGGAACCAGTTCAGAGACCAGGGAACCAGTTCAGTACAGAGACCAGGGAACCAGTTCAGTACAGAGACCAGGGAACCAGTTCAGTTAGCTGTCGTCTACATGATAAAAACCAGGAATATTCCATCTGGCTGGTAGAATATTTCTCCTAATTGTCCACTTTAGCCCCCCCCACCTCCACCCCTCAGCCTTCAGCATCAGTCAGCGTTGAGGATTGTCTTGCAGAGTCCTCCTTCCCCATTAGAGAAAGTGGCAGTCCACAGCAGCAGTGGCTCGACCTGATTTATTTTAATAAGCTGTCAGAGAGACAGTAACACGTTAAAGGGTAGTGGACGGCAACATGACCGAAACGTTGCTTTGTCAGATCTGTTGGAAGTCGAGTTCCTCTTCCTCTTCCTCATACTCTCTTCGTACGTCTAACGGAGAGAAACAGATGATTGACTAATTGTCGCGTTAAAATAATGTTTGTTGTCATGAATATTGATGCAGGTTTGGTTCAATGTGTTTCCTGTTAGGTTTCTATTCCACTAGCCCTACGTTGATTTAAAGCAATGATACGGAGCACAGCGATATATTTACAGGGCTTTACTGTGTTATTTTGCTGGTCCCTCCCAATCAGTAGGCAGATTATCAAGCTGTGCATTTTGTAAAACTCAGTATTTAGACACGACACATTGCATTTTCAGTTAGGAAACACAATGTTACTAATTGTTTTCATGCTACATTAGAAACACAATGTTACTAATTTTTTCATCTATATCTTAAAACAAACTAATTGTTTTCATGATGAGACAATATAATCACTGACATCAGTTAGGAAACGCAATGTTACTAATTGTTTTCATGCTGAGATAATGTAACCAATGACATCAGTTAGACCTTACTAATTGTTTTCATGCTGAGATAATGTAATCACTGACATCAGTTAGGAAACACAATGTTACTAATTGTTTTCATGCTGAGATAATGTAACCAATGACATCAGTTAGGAAAATGTTACTATTTTTTCATCTGAATAATGTAACCAATGACATCAGTTAGGAAACACAATGCTACTAATTGTTTTCATGCTGAGATAATGTAACCACTGACACAATGGGAAATGCATATCTTTCTGACTGGATCAGATCAGACCTTTGAGATGTGGGTAACCCGCCAAACTGTACTGCATTAACACGCCAGCTTAGTATTGCAGTGCATTTGTGGTCTAAAACTGTGTCATTAAGCAGCACAGAGACAAAGGAGCCTATTGTAGTGTCAGTAAAACAGGCCTTATTAATAATCCCACGTCTGAGACGTGTGTAAATAAATCCTCCTCAAAGCCTTCACGTGATGTTGCTCTGCTACCACTTATCAGCCAGCATTAATAACACCATTAATATGAGACTCTCTCATGGAGCTTCACAGCCTACTCCACTAATCCCCTGCCACTCTTTAATCATCCCACACACTCACAGGGCCGGTATCTGTCTTCATCAGCAGATAGGATCTCCTCAGGATAAGGACTCACCTCCAGCGGGGAACCCCAGTACAGTTCGTCTCCAGGACAGGACTCACTGTGATCTCGGGCTTTAGGGACTTCTCATTAGACGTCCAAGGCCCGGATCGAAGAAGAGCGTTCTGGATAGTGGATTTATAATCCTCTGGTGGCCTGTAGTGGGAGATGAAGTTCTTTAAGACCTTTGATTGGCCACAGCTCCGCTCTCTGATTAAGATGACTTCAGAAGATGGAACAGGGGTTCTCGGGTGGAGGTGGAGGAGGCTGGGGGTGGAGGAAGCTGGGGGGGTCAGAGGAGGCTGGGGTGGAGTGTTGGTTCAGGGTGGGGGTGGTTGGTTCAGGGTGGAGGTGGTTGGTTCAGGGTGGAGGTGGTTGGTTCAGGGTGGAGGTGTTTACGTCAGGGTGGAGGTGGTTGGTTCAGGGTGGAGGTGGTTGGTTCAGGGTGGAGGTGGTTGGTTCAGGGTGGAGGTGGTTGGTTCAGGGTGGAGGTGGTTGCATCAGGGTGGAGGTGGTTGGTTCAGGGTGGAGGAGGTTGGTTCAGGGTGGAGGTGGTTGGATCAGGGTGGAGGAGGTTGGTTCAGGGTGGAGGTGGTTGGTTCAGGGTGGAGGTGGATGGTTCAGGGTGGAGGTGGTTGGTTCAGGGTGGAGGTGGTTGTGTCAGGGTGGAGGTGGTTGGTTCAGGGTGGAGGTGGTTGGTTCAGGGTGGAGGTGTTTACGTCAGGGTGGGGGTGGTTGGTTCAGGGTGGAGGTGGTTGGTTCAGGGTGGAGGTGGTTGGTTCAGGGTGGAGGTGGTTGCATCAGGGTGGAGGTGGTTGGTTCAGGGTGGAGGTGGTTGGTTCAGGGTGGAGGTGGTTGGTTCAGGGTGGAGGTGGTTGGTTCAGGGTGGAGGTGTTTACGTCAGGGTGGAGGTGGTTGCATCAGGGTGGAGGTGGTTGGTTCAGGGTGGAGGTGGTTGGTTCAGGGTGGAGGTGGTTGGTTCAGGGTGGAGGTGGTTGGTTCAGGGTGGAGGTGTTTACGTCAGGGTGGAGGTGGTTGCATCAGGGTGGAGGTGGTTGGTTCAGGGTGGAGGTGGTTGGTTCAGGGTGGAGGTGGTTGGTTCAGGGTGGAGGTGGTTGGTTCAGGGTGGAGGTGTTTACGTCAGGGTGGAGGTGGTTGCATCAGGGTGGAGGTGGTTGGTTCAGGGTGGAGGTGGTTGGTTCAGGGTGGAGGTGGTTGGTTCAGGGTGGAGGTGGTTGGTTCAGGGTGGAGGTGGTTGGTTCAGGGTGGAGGTGGATGGTTCAGGGTGGAGGTGGTTGGTTCAGGGTGGAGGTGTTTACGTCAGGGTGGAGGTGGTTGGTTCAGGGTGGAGGTGGTTGGTTCAGGGTGGAGGTGGTTGCATCAGGGTGGAGGTGGTTGGTTCAGGGTGGAGGTGGTTGGTTCAGGGTGGAGGTGGTTGGTTCAGGGTGGAGGTGGTTGGTTCAGGGTGGAGGTGGTTGCATCAGGGTGGAGGTGGTTGGTTCAGGGTGGAGGTGGTTGGTTCAGGGTGGAGGTGGTTGGATCAGGGTGGAGGTGTTTGGTTCAGGGTGGAGGAGGTTGTGCACTAGCTTATTAGTTAGCTAGCCTGAGGACTCACACTACATTCTCCCACTACATTCTCCCACTACTCTGTGGTTCGCTACTGTAGTCTGAGACTGCCATTGTTGAAGTGGTTTGTGTTCTACGCTCAACCCATCGGTTTCTGGACAAATCAGACGGCCCCAAATGTGTTCTACGCTCAACCCATCAGCTTCTGGACAAATCAGACGGCCCCAAATGTGTTCTACGCTCAACCCATCGGCTTCTGGACAAATCAGACGGCCCCAAATGTGTTCTACGCTCAACCCATCGGCTTCTGGACAAATCAGACGGCCCCAAATGGGTTCTACGCTCAACCCATCGGTTTCTGGACAAATCAGACGGCCCCAAATGTGTTCTACGCTCAACCCATCGGCTTCTGGACAAATCAGACGGCCCCAAATGTGTTCTACGCTCAACCCATCGGTTTCTGGACAAATCAGACGGCCCCAAATGTGTTCTACGCTCAACCCATCGGCTTCTGGACAAATCAGACGGCCCCAAATGGGTTCTACGCTCAACCCATCGGCTTCTGGACGAATCAGACGGCCCCAAATGTGTTTTGCATTCGGTGAAGGGTCGTGGATGTACTCAGATCCAGACTCATGGCGCAGAAGAATCTAACGTCCGTGGGCATGGCGTAGCGTTTGTCTGGAGCGAAGAGTCTTCGTTAGCCAGGCAAAAACGTTAGCTTTGCTAACTGAGCAAGGCGGTAACATGAAACTAATGCGCTAGCGAGTGCAGAACAATGCACACAACGCTAAATACTTTACCAAGCTAGCTATCTAGCCAATGTAGCTATAATTACATCACAATGGATTCATTTCCATGAAGCAGCTGCATCATGTAGCTGGCTGCCGAGAGTCAATGCAGTGTCTTTATTTGAACCTATCTAGCTAAGAATGTATCTATGATCTGTGATTATGGAGAGTGAATTAAATCGTTTTTTTTGTTATTGTTATTTTACTAGCTAGATATCTAGCTGTGGCTATCTGGCTAGTTTCAACAAGGGCATTCTACAACAATAGCAACATTAGAGCAAGCTAGCTAGCTAGATAACATTGACTCGACTAGACCATAAAGCAACACACAGGTACATGCATTGCCAAACAACGCTACTGCCACCTTCTGGTTTGGAGGACTGTCTGCAGGCAAACATTTGACGGTCCTACCGGTGCTTTCAAAGCTACTAAACAAAACGTTTGACTGTGGAGTAGAGACTGTATCTATCTACAGAAAAGCATATGTTCTCTTTGAGTCTGAGAATATTCAGAGAATGTTGGTTGGACTTTTGGAATGACACTTTCACTATGGGGACCACTGCTTTGGCTGGTTATGTCTGCAAGTGGATAAGCCGCCTTGTGAAATCTGCACAGTTTTTCTATGGGAGCGGCAGGGGGCGGTAAAGTAACTCATGAAAACCTTATGAAGTCTAATGACACATAATAAAGTCTCCGGAGGATTCCAGGCCGGGTAAAGTTAAACGGGACGCCTCAGGAAAAGGGGGTTGGGATATTCATTATGGAAACTCTCATTTTACACCGAGGCTTTTCGAAGCGACCACGGAAGACGCATCACGAGGAAATGAAAGTAATTGGCTCAACTCAACTGTCTGCTGACATAGATACAGGTCATGTTGGTGCCCTGCTGAAGAGGCAGGAGGAATGTGGTGCTATAACAGAGCAGTACACCTGGCTGTACCTCGGTGGGTCTACCAGGTAAAATACATGTCCCACCGCAACATGCACCGGCTATATAACTTTAACCACACAGAGGGTCACACATTGTACTACTTACTGTAAGGTACACTAGAGATCTCACCCTTAAGAACGCTTCATTTACTCAGCGTTAAAGAATGTCACTGGTCCGATGTGCCTGGTTCCCTAGAGCAATAAATGGTCTTCTAGCAAGTTAACTTTTTAAATCACCCAAACTAGCCCTGCTCAGATCCTGTGTTCCAAACTAGCCCTGCTCAGATACTGTGTTCCAAACTAGCCCTGTTCAGATCCTGAGTTCCAAACTAGCCCTGCTCAGATCCTGTGTTCCAAACTAGCCCTGCTCAGATCCTGAGTTCCAAACTAGCCCTGCTCAGATCCTGTGTTCCAAACTAGCCCTGCTCAGATCCTGTGTTCCAAACTAGCCCTGCTCAGATCCTGTGTTCCAAACTAGCCCTGTTCAGATCCTGTGTTCCAAACTAGCCCTGCTCAGATACTGTGTTCCAAACTAGCCCTGCTCAGATCCTGTGATCCAAACTAGCCCTGTTCAGATACTGTGTTCCAAACTAGCCCTGTTCAGATCCTGAGTTCCAAACTAGCCCTGCTCAGATCCTGTGTTCCAAACTAGCCCTGTTCAGATACTGTGTTCCAAACTAGCCCTGCTCAGATCCTGTGTTCCAAACTAGCCCTGCTCAGATCCTGTGTTCCAAACTAGCCCTGTTCAGATCCTGTGTTCCAAACTAGCCCTGCTCAGATCCTGTGTTCCAAACTAGCCCTGCTCAGATCCTGTGTTCCAAACTAGCCCTGCTCAGATCCTGTGTTCCAAACTAGCCCTGCTCAGATCCTGTGTTCCAAACTAGCCCTGCTCAGATCCTGTGTTCCAAACTAGCCCTGCTCAGATCCTGTGTTCCAGGGTGATAATGACAACTGCATGTCATATTAATGTATCTGTTTGTCATTAAGAATTGGACCCTTTTATTTCAATTCTCACCTAAAATGACAAACCCAAATCTAACTGACTGTAGCTCAGGACCTGAAACAAGGATATGCGTATTCTTGATACCATTTGAAAGGAAACACTTTGAAGTTTGGGGAAATGTGAAATTAATGTAGGTCAAGAGAAATTTTAAAACATTTAATCATGAGCTATTTCAAAATGATTCGGCTGCTGTACCCTGGGAGCTGATTTATCTAGAGGATGATTTTAAATCACGCTACAGAATGTTTTATTGATTTGTTCACCGAGGTAATGGACCATCATGCATCAGTAAGAAAGAGTACAGTTGGTGCTCGTCCGTCTCCATGGATTGATGATGAACTGGCTGAGGCTTTTTCTCAAAGAAATATGTCCAAAAATCTTAGCAGTCAAGTCAAAAATTAGAAATTGAAGAACAGAATTATAGAACATCGCGTAATTATGCAGTTAAATTGAATCGAAAGGGAAAAAATAAGTTATTTTACAAAGTTTTATTTTACAACAATGCTTTTATTGATTGTAAAAATGATTGTAAAAAGGTATGGAACACAGTTAATAAGGGTTTACTTGGTACACCCATCTCATCATGCCCATCTAGTGTGGAGGTTGACGGGAGAATAATAACAAAACCAGTTGATATTGCCAATCATTTTGCAGATTTTATTTTACAAAGAAAATGAATTTACTGAGCAACAATGTAAACATACATTCTTCCAAGCAAACTATGGTCCAATGGATTGATGGTCATATTATGAGCAACAAGACCTGCTCTTTTAGTCTGCAAACGGTGTCAGTAGATGAGGTGTTAAACCTATTGAAGTCATTTCCTGATGGTAAATCTACAGGTTATGATCTTATGGACACATTTTTTTTTGCTTCACTGTGCTGCTCCCCAGATTGCAGTTCCACTGAGATACATATTTAATTGGTCACTGGAAAAGGGTATGTTTGCAAATGTATGGAAGCATGCGAAACTATGTCCTATTCCGAAAGACAGCAAAGAATCCATTACTCCTGCCAATAGTCGACCAATTAGTCTACTCCCTACACTCAGTAAGATATTGGAGGGTATTGTGTGAGTAGACAAATATGGGAGTACACGGAAAATAATGATCTGATTACAGCCAATCAGCATGCTGTCACGCCCTGACCTGAGAGAGAGGGTTTGTTTCTCTACGTGGTTAGGTCAGAGTGTGGGGGGTGGGCATTCTATGTGTTGTATTTCTTTGTTTTGGGCCGAGTATGGTTTCTAACCAGAGGCAGCTGTCTATCGTTGTCTCTAATTGGGAACCATACTTAGGCAGACCTTTTTTTTCCCCACCTGTGTTTTGTGGGTAGTTATTTTCTGTTTTGTATTTCGTTACCTGACGGAACTGTTTAGCTATTCGCTTTGTTTTCTTTGTTCTAGTGTTTTCATTGTTTAAATAAATAATAATGAACACTTACGACGCTGCGCTTTGGTCCCCTCTCTCTACGACAGCCGTAACACGTGCTTATCGCAAAAAAACCATTCCACTACCACTGCACTGGTTGACATGACTGACCAGTGGCTCAATGCTATGGATAATGGCACGTTTGTGAGTGTACTATTTTTAGATTTCAGTGCAGCATTTGATTTAGTGGATCATGAAATAATTTTGACAAAATGAATGCATTAATGGTTTTAAGGAGGTAGCATTGAATTGGGTACAGTCATATCTAACTGATAGGAAACAGTCCACCTATATCAATGGTTCATTTTCTACCCCTAGTGTTTTAAACTGTGGAATACCGCAGGGCAGCTGCCTTGGACCACTTCTTTATTTAATATAAACCAACGACCTTTCCGATGCCTTAGCTGAAACTCAAGCTATTACAATTTATACAGCAAGACAATCGGTTCAACAGGTACAGCAAGCTTTACAAGGAGATTTGGAGAATATCAGGGAGTGGGTTTGCCAGAACAAACTTGTTTTAAACACTAAGAAAACCAAAGTTATGTTGGTCTGTTCCACTAGGAAAAGGCCAAAACAACCTGGGATACAATTAAGTATGGGAGGAGTACAAATTGAAGAAGTGGCAGAAACCAAACTATTAGGAGTGAAGCTAGACAACTGCTTATCATGGTCGTCTCAAATAACTTAATCTATGTTAAAAAAAAATATTAAAACAGCATGCATAATCAGAAGGATAGCTAAATATTTACCTGGAAAAATTCTTAAGCAAATAACACAAGTATTAATTGAGAGTCAGGTGAACTACTGTTCTGTCGTCTGTGGAAATGCATCATCAAGTGAAGTCAGGAGGCTGCAGATTGCACAGAACAAAGCAGCAAGGATTGTTTTACGGTGGAGATATGTGGTTCTTCTGTTGCAGTCATGCGCAACGTTCTTGGTTGGTCATCAATCGACAAGATAATTGAAAAATAAAACATGCTTATTTTATTTCATAATATACATCATTTAAAACGGCCAAGTTCTATTCACAACGGTAATCAGTTGGTAAGAGACAGACGTTCCGTAAATACCAGGAATAGATTGTCCGCCATCTAAGCGTTATCCAGACAGAAAAGAGAAATGGGCAAAAGAACATTTCGATTTAGAGCAATAAAGAAATGGAATAAATTAACTGAGCAAACCAGAAACCTTTTCAATATATACATTTAAACATTATTTTAAAACGATTTTAATATAATACACAGAAATGTTGTGGGATTATAGTAGATGAAGAATCAATATTTTTTTAGATTATTTATTGGTTCATTATGTTAATAATATTATGTATGTTTGTAATAGTGTGTTATATGTGAAAATGTGTTCGTATTATAAATTGTATTTTAATGTTTAAGGACTCTTGGAAGATTAGTCCAAATGGGTACTAAAAGAGATCCAAATAAAAATCCTAATCAAATCAAATGTAGGAGAATAACACATTAGGTCTCGTAAAAGATAATACAAAGTAAAAAACATTTTTTTTTTACCATCATCTTTGAAATGCAAGAGAAAGGCCAAAATGTATTATTCCAGCCCAGGTGCAATTTAGATTTTAGCCACTAGATGGCAGCGGTGTATGTGCAACGTTTTAGACTGATCCAATGAACCATTTCATATCTGTTCAAAATGTTGTATCTTAGACTGCCCAAAAATGTTCAAGTTCAGAATTGTGCACTCTCCTCAAACAGAAGCATGGTATTCTTTCACTGTAAATGCTACTGTAAATTGGACAGTGCAGTTAGATTAACAAGAATTTAAGATTTCTGCTCGACAAATCTGTCGTTCTGCCCCTGAACAAGGCAGTTAACCCACTGTTCCTAGGCCGTCATTGAAAATAAGAATTTGTTCTTAACTGACTTGCCTAGTTAAATAAAGGTAAAATAATAATAAAATAAAAAAACTCAGATATTTCTATGTCGTGGGAATATTTTTGTTACTTACAACCTCATGCTAATCACATTAGCCTACGTTAGCTCAACCGTCCCACAGGGGGAACACTGATCTCGTATAGGTCTAACTATTGATCAGTCTTATGGCTGGGGGGTAGAAGCTGTTCAGGGTCCTGTTGGTTCCAGACTTGGTGCATCGGTACCGCTTGCCATGTGGTAGCAGAGAGAACGATCTATGACTTGGGTGGCTGGAGTTTTTGACCATTTTTAGGGCCTACCTCTGACACCGCCTGGTATAGAGGTCCTTGATGGCAGGGAGCTCTGCCCCCGTGGTGTACTGGGCCGTATGCACTTGTAACAGTATAGCTTCCTTCCCTCTCCTCGCCCCTACCTGGGCTCGAACCAGGGACCCTCTGCACACATAGACAACAGCCACTCTCAAAGCATCGTTACCCATCGCTCCACAAAAGCCGCGGTGGCCCTTGCAGAGCAAAGGGGAACAACTACTTCAAGGTCTCAGAGAAGGTGAAGTCACCGATTGAAACGCTATTAGCCGCGCACCACCGCTAACTAGCTAGCCATTTCACATCGGTTACACACTACCCTCTGTACCACCTTGCGGTCGGATGCTAAGTAGTTGCCATACCAAGTGGTGATGCAGCCAGTAAAAATGCTCTCAATGGTGCAGCTGTAGAACTTTCAGGATCTGAGGGCCCACGCCAAATCTTATCAAGCCTCCTAGTGTCACGCATTTCGTCGTGTTGAGGAAAGGAGGACCAAAATGCAGCGGGATTGTGGACACTCATGTTTATTACTGATAAAACATGTAAGGTATCCACTTGAAACTAAACAAAACAATAAACAATGCTCTCAACGGCAACAGTGTGGCAGGCTCAAACAAACGCAGTGCACACAACAATCTCCCACAAAAGACACATACAAACACACCCTAATATATGGGACTCTCAATCAAAGGCAAATGGACAACACCTGCCTTCAATTGAGAGTCCCAACCCCAATTGACCACACATAGATATACAACAGCTAGATCAATCATAGACATACATAACAAGGAACAGTGCCCAAAAACCCCGTAATACACAAATCAAATCCCCTACAACAAACACACCACCCCGAATCACATAAAACCAATACCCTCTGCCACGTCCTGACCAAACTACAATAACAATTAACCCTTATACTGGCCAGGACGTGACACCTAGATCTGAGGGCCCACGCCAAATCTTATCAAGGCTCCTAGATCTGAGGGCCCACGCCAAATCTTATCAAGCCTCCTAGATCTGAGGGCCCATGCCAAATCTTATCAAGGCTCCTATATCTGAGGGCCCACGCCAAATCTTATCAAGGCTCCTATATCTGAGGGCCCATGCCAAATCTTATCAAGGCTCCTAGATCTGAGGGCCCATGCCAAATCTTATCAAGGCTCCTAGATCTGAGGGCCCATGCCAAATCTTATCAAGGCTCCTATATCTGAGGGCCCATGCCAAATCTTATCAAGGCTCCTAGATCTGAGGGCCCATGCCAAATCTTATCAAGGCTCCTATATCTGAGGGCCCATGCCAAATCTTATCAAGGCTCCTAGATCTGAGGGCCCACGCCAAATCTTATCAAGGCTCCTAGATCTGAGGGCCCATGCCAAATCTTATCAAGGCTCCTAGATCTGAGGGCCCATGCCAAATCTTATCAAGGCTCCTAGATCTGAGGGCCCACGCCAAATCTTATCAAGGCTCCTAGATCTGAGGGCCCACGCCAAATCTTATCAAGGCTCCTAGATCTGAGGGCCCACGCCAAATCTTATCAAGGCTCCTAGATCTGAGGGCCCACGCCAAATCTTATCAAGGCTCCTAGATCTGAGGGCCCACGCCAAATCTTATCAAGGCTCCTAGATCTGAGGGCCCACGCCAAATCTTATCAAGGCTCCTGAGAGGGAAGAGGCTTTGTCTTGCCTTCTGTGTTGGTGTGTGTGGACTATGTTAATTCCTTAGTTTCCTGTAGTCCCCTCCTTCGTCTTGCTCACGTTGAGGGAGAGGTTGTTGTCCTGGCTACACACTGCCAGGTCACTGACCTCCTCCCTATAGGCTGTCTCATCGTCGTCGGTGATCAGGCCTACCACCGTAGTGTCATCAGTAAACTTAATGATGGTGTTGGAGTCGTGCGCGGCCACACAAATCAGGGGAACAGGGAGTACAGAGAGAGGAGAGAGGAGCTGAGAACTAACAAACATTAGTTACCACAGCCACAAACTCACTACTTCTGGACTTGTCTGTGCTGCTATGCTTTGTTGCTACTTGGCTACCTGACAAACTTTTCATAATATACGGGAGAACGATCGCCTTGTGGTGAGGATCGCCGTGCTGCAAGCCCAGCTTCAGATCGAATCGTTAGGGCTGCTACTGTTTTCTATCCGGTTGCCTAGTTACCCCTACCTACACGTACACATCTACCTCAATTACCTCGTACCCCTGCACATTGACTCGCTACTGGTACCCTGTGTATATAGCCTGGTTATTACCTCGTACCCCTGCACATTGACTCGCTACTGGTACCCTGTGTATATAGCCATGTTATCATTGACTCAGTACTGGTACCCAGTGTATATAGCCATGTTATCATTGACTCAGTACTGGTACCCAGTGTATACAGCCATGTTATCATTGACTCAGTACTGGTACCCAGTGTATAGAGCCATGTTATCATTGACTCAGTACTGGTACCCAGTGTATAGAGCCATGTTATCATTGACTCAGTACTGGTACCCAGTGTATATAGCCATGTTATCATTGACTCAGTACTGGTACCCAGTGTATAGAGCCATGTTATCATTGACTCAGTACTGGTACCCAGTGTATATATCCATGTTATCATTGACTCAGTACTGGTACCCAGTGTATAGAGCCATGTTATCATTGACTCAGTACTGGTACCCAGTGTATATAGCCATGTTATCATTGACTCAGTACTGGTACCCAGTGTATAGAGCCATGTTATCGTTGACTCAGTACTGGTACCCAGTGTATAGAGCCATGTTATCATTGACTCAGTACTGGTACCCAGTGTATAGAGCCATGTTATCATTGACTCAGTACTGGTACCCAGTGTATAGAGCCATGTTATCATTGACTCAGTACTGGTACCCAGTGTATATAGCCATGTTATCATTGACTCAGTACTGGTACCCAGTGTATATAGCCATGTTATCATTGACTCAGTACTGGTACCCAGTGTATATATCCATGTTATCATTGACTCAGTACTGGTACCCTGTGCATAGAGCCATGTTATCATTGACTCAGTACTGGTACCCAGTGTATATATCCATGTTATCATTGACTCAGTACTGGTACCCAGTGTATATAGCCATGTTATCATTGACTCAGTACTGGTACCCAGTGTATAGAGCCATGTTATCATTGACTCAGTACTGGTACCCAGTGTATAGAGCCATGTTATCATTGACTCAGTACTGGTACCCAGTGTATAGAGCCATGTTATCATTGACTCAGTACTGGTACCCAGTGCATAGAGCCATGTTATCATTGACTCAGTACTGGTACCCAGTGTATACAGCCATGTTATCATTGACTCAGTACTGGTACCCAGTGTATATAGCCATGTTATCATTGACTCAGTACTGGTACCCAGTGTATAGAGCCATGTTATCATTGACTCAGTACTGGTACCCAGTGTATAGAGCCATGTTATCATTGACTCAGTACTGATACCCAGTGTATATAGCCATGTTATCATTGACTCAGTACTGGTACCCAGTGTATAGAGCCATGTTATCATTGACTCAGTACTGGTACCCAGTGTATATATCCATGTTATCATTGACTCAGTACTGGTACCCAGTGTATAGAGCCATGTTATCATTGACTCAGTACTGGTAGCCAGTGTATATAGCCATGTTATCATTGACTCAGTACTGGTAGCCAGTGTATAGAGCCATGTTATCATTGACTCAGTACTGGTACCCAGTGTATAGAGCCATGTTATCATTGACTCAGTACTGGTACCCAGTGTATAGAGCCATGTTATCATTGACTCAGTACTGGTACCCAGTGTATAGAGCCATGTTATCATTGACTCAGTACTGGTACCCAGTGTATATAGCCATGTTATCATTGACTCAGTACTGGTACCCAGTGTATAGAGCCATGTTATCATTGACTCAGTACTGGTACCCAGTGTATAGAGCCATGTTATCATTGACTCAGTACTGGTACCCAGTGTATAGAGCCATGTTATCATTGACTCAGTACTGGTACCCAGTGTATAGAGCCATGTTATCATTGACTCAGTACTGGTACCCAGTGTATAGAGCCATGTTATCATTGACTCAGTACTGGTACCCAGTGTATAGAGCCATGTTATCATTGACTCAGTACTGGTACCCAGTGTATAGAGCCATGTTATCATTGACTCAGTACTGGTACCCAGTGTATAGAGCCATGTTATCATTGACTCAGTACTGGTACCCAGTGTATAGAGCCATGTTATCATTGACTCAGTACTGGTACCCAGTGCATAGAGCCATGTTATCATTGACTCAGTACTGGTAGCCAGTGTATATAGCCATGTTATCATTGACTCAGTACTGGTACCCAGTGTATAGAGCCATGTTATCATTGACTCAGTACTGGTACCCAGTGTATAGAGCCATGTTATCATTGACTCAGTACTGGTACCCAGTGTATAGAGCCATGTTATCATTGACTCAGTACTGGTAGCCAGTGTATATAGCCATGTTATCATTGACTCAGTACTGGTACCCAGTGTATAGAGCCATGTTATCATTGACTCAGTACTGGTACCCAGTGTATATAGCCATGTTATCATTGACTCAGTACTGGTACCCAGTGTATAGAGCCATGTTATGGATTTGTAGATTTATTCCTTGTGTTATTATTATTATAATTTGTATTTTTCTCTCTGCAGGCCCAGATAAATTCAGCATGTCGCTGTTAGTCTATACCTGTTGTTTACGAACCAATACTATTTAACTCCAAAACCCAATCCAATCTCTTAACATTTTGTAATCTTTGGTTTAGTCACTTTGGAGCATGTAAACTATATTTTCACAACATCAGTTTTTTTACATTGATAGTTTTAAAACAGTTATAAGAAACATGCCAGGACCAATTAGTAGCAGTCTAGATGTCACCAAACATCATGTGACAATATTGGGACCAGTAAACAAGTAAACAAGTAAACAAAAATAAGAGCTGACATGATAAGTAGTTCATGCGGCGTGTTCCTCTCTCTCTCTCTCTGGTCCTCTTGCTCCGGTGTTAGTTAGATGTCCGTTTCTCCAGAGAGATTAGCCTTTGATTCCAGAAGAGGACAAAATAATATCTTCCCTTTGAAAAATAATTTCAGGGAAAAGGGATTTGTATAAATAGTTCCTTTAATGTGGTGCCTTGGGCCAATGGAAAGTGATGTGAGACTGGTGGTAGGCTTTTCAAACGGCGATGCAACATTTACGAGAACAGGGACCGTGTTGTCGGGCAGGGGGGGAGATGGGACTGCATGATGAAATCAGGGCCAGCAGACACAGATCTCTGAGAGACTTCTCCTCCTGTCCTCCCTCCCTCCCTCTCTCCTCTTCTCATCCTCCTCCTCTCCTTCCTCCTCCTGTCCTCTTCTCCTCCTGTCCTCCCTCCCTCCCTCTCTCCTCTTCTCCTCCTGTCCTCCCTCCCTCCCTCTCTCCTCTTCTCATCCTCCTCCTCTCCTCCCCTCCCTCCTCTCCTCCTGTCCTCCCTCCCTCCCTCTCTCCTCTTCTCATCCTCCTCCTCTCCTTCCTCCTCCTCTCCTCTTCTCCTCCTGTCCTCCCTCCCTCCCTCTCTCCTCTTCTCATCCTCCTCCTCTCCTCCCTCCTCCTCTCCTCTTCTCCTCCTGTCCTCCCTCCCTCCCTCTCTCCTCTTCTCATCCTCCTCCTCTCCTTCCTCCTCCTCTCCTCTTCTCCTCCTGTCCTCCCTCCCTCCCTCTCTCCTCTTCTCATCCTCCTCCTCTCCTTCCTCCTCCTCTCCTCTTCTCCTCCTGTCCTCCCTCCCTCCCTCTCTCCTCTTCTCATCCTCCTCCTCTCCTCCCTCCTCCTCTCCTCTTCTCCTCCTGTCCTCCCTCCCTCCCTCTCTCCTCTTCTCATCCTCCTCCTCTCCTTCCTCCTCCTCTCCTCTTCTCCTCCTGTCCTCCCTCCCTCCCTCTCTCCTCTTCTCATCCTCCTCCTCTCCTTCCTCCTCCCTCTCCTCTTCTCCTCCTGTCCTCCCTCCCTCCCTCTCTCCTCTTCTCATCCTCCTCCTCTCCTTCCTCCTCCTCTCCTCTTCTCCTCCTGTCCTCCCTCCCTCCTCTCCTCTTCTCCTCCTGTCCTCCCTCCCTCCCTCTCTCCTCTTCTCATCCTCCTCCTCTCCTTCCTCCTCCTCTCCTCTTCTCCTCCTGTCCTCCCTCCCTCCCTCTCTCCTCTTCTCATCCTCCTCCTCTCCTTCCTCCTCCTCTCCTCTTCTCCTCCTGTCCTCCCTCCCTCCCTCTCTCCTCTTCTCATTCTCCTCTCCTTCCTCCTCCTCTCCTCTTCTCCTCCTGTCCTCCCTCCCTCCCTCTCTCCTCTTCTCATCCTCCTCCTCTCCTTCCTCCTCCTCTCCTCTTCTCCTCCTGTCCTCCCTCCCTCCCTCTCTCCTCTTCTCCTCCTCCTCCTCTCCTTCCTCCTCCTCTCCTCTTCTCCTCCTGTCCTCCCTCCCTCCCTCTCCCCTCTTCTCATCCTCCTCCTCTCCTTCCTCCTCCTCTCCTCTTCTCATCCTCCCTCCCTCCCTCCCTCCCTCCCTCCTCCTCCCTCCCTCCCTCCCTCCTCCTCCCTCCCTCCCTCCCTCCCTCCCTCCCTCCCTCCCCTCCTCCTGTCCTCCCTCCCTCCCTCTCTCCTTCCTCCTCCTCTCCTCTTCTCCTCCTGTCCTCCATCCATCCCTCCCTCTCTCCTCTTCTCATCCTCCCTCTCTCCTTCCTCCTCCTCTCCTCTTCTCCTCCTGCCCTCCCTCCCTCCTCCTCCCTCCCTCCCTCCCTCCCTCCTCCCTCCCTCCCTCCCTCCCTCCCTCCCTCCTCCTCCCTCCCTCCCTCCCTCCCTCCCTCCTCCTCCTGTCCTCCCTCCCTCCCTCTCTCCTTCCTCCTCCTCTCCTCTTCTCCTCCTGTCCTCCATCCATCCCCTCCCTCTCTCCTCTTCTCATCCTCCCTCTCTCCTTCCTCCTCCTCTCCTCTTCTCCTCCTGTCCTCCCTCCCTCCCTCTCTCCTCTTCTCATCCTCCTCCTCTCCTCCCTCCTCCTCTCCTCTTCTCCTCCTGTCCTCCCTCCCTCCCTCTCTCCTCTTCTCATCCTCCTCCTCTCCTTCCTCCTCCTCTCCTCTTCTCCTCCTGTCCTCCCTCCCTCCCTCTCTCCTCTTCTCATCCTCCTCCTCTCCTTCCTCCTCCTCTCCTCTTCTCCTCCTGTCCTCCCTCCCTCCCTCTCTCCTCTTCTCATCCTCCTCCTCTCCTTCCTCCTCCTCTCCTCTTCTCCTCCTGTCCTCCCTCCCTCCCTCTCTCCTCTTCTCCTCCTGTCCTCCCGCCCTCCCTCTCTCCTCTTCTCATCCTCCTCCTCTCCTTCCTCCTCCTCTCCTCTTCTCCTCCTGTCCTCCCTCCCTCCCTCTCTCCTCTTCTCATCCTCCTCCTCTCCTTCCTCCTCCTCTCCTCTTCTCCTCCTGTCCTCCCTCCCTCCCTCTCTCCTCTTCTCATCCTCCTCCTCTCCTTCCTCCTCCTCTCCTCTTCTCCTCCTGTCCTCCCTCCCTCCCTCTCTCCTCTTCTCATCCGTCTCCTCTCCTTCCTCCTCCTCTCCTCTTCTCCTCCTCTCCTCCCTCCCTCCCTCTCTCCTCTTCTCATCCCTCCTCCTCTCCTTCCTCCTCCTCTCCTCTTCTCCTCCTGTCCTCCCTCCCTCCCTCTCTCCTCTTCTCATCCTCCTCCTCTCCTTCCTCCTCCTCTCCTCTTCTCCTCCTGTCCTCCCTCCCTCCCTCTCTCCTCTTCTCATCCTCCTCCTCTCCTTCCTCCTCCTCTCCTCTTCTCCTCCTGTCCTCCCTCCCTCCCTCTCTCCTCTTCTCATCCTCCTCCTCTCCTTCCTCCTCCTCTCCTCTTCTCCTCCTGTCCTCCCTCCCTCCCTCTCTCCTCTTCTCATCCTCCTCCTCTCCTTCCTCCTCCTCTCCTCTTCTCCTCCTGTCCTCCCTCCCTCCCTCTCTCCTCTTCTCATCCTCCTCCTCTCCTTCCTCCTCCTCTCCTCTTCTCCTCCTGTCCTCCCTCCCTCCCTCTCTCCCTCTTCTCATCCTCCCTCTCTCCTTCCTCCTCCTCTCCTCTCCTCCTCCTCTCCCTCCCTCCCCTCCCTCCCTCCCTCCTCCCTCCTCCCTCCCTCCCTCCTCTCCTCCCTCCCTCCCTCCCTCCCTCCCTCCCTCCCTCCCTCCTCCCTCCCTCCCTCCCTCCCTCCCCTCCTCCTGTCCTCCCTCCCTCCCTCTCTCCTTCCTCCTCCTCTCCTCTTCTCCTCCTGTCCTCCATCCATCCCTCCCTCTCTCCTCTTCTCATCCTCCCTCTCTCCTTCCTCCTCCTCTCCTCTTCTCCTCCTGCCCTCCCTCCCTCCCTCCCTCCCTCCCTCCCTCCCTCCCTCCCTCCCTCCCTCCCTCCCTCCCTCCCTCCCTCCCTCCCTCCCTCCCTCCCTCCCTCCCTCCCCTCCTCCTGTCCTCCCTCCCTCCCTCTCTCCTTCCTCCTCCTCTCCTCTTCTCCTCCTGCCTCCTCCATCCATCCCTCCCTCTCTCCTCTTCTCCTCCTCCCTCCTCTCTCCTTCCTCCCTCCCTCCCTCCTCTTCTCCTCCTGCCCTCCCTCCCTCCCTCCCTCCCTCCCTCCTCCCTCCCTCCCTCCCTCCCTCCCTCCCTCCCTCCCTCCCTCCCTCCCTCCCTCCCTCCCTCCCTCCCTCCTCCTCTCCTGCTCAGTATCAGAAAACGTAAAACCCCTCTCGTCCCACAGAGGCTTTCCACTTGTCTCTCTAGTCAGGGCTAAAGGCTTGACGGAGCAGGAGAGGCATGGGGGGAGGCAGTCACAGCCCTGATACTACAGCAGCCTCCCCCTTATCGCCTCTCAGCAACGCCTCTCCACGGCTTCCACATCTCTTTTTTTGGGGTGTATTGGAGAATGTAAAAGAAGAATTTGCTGATAAAGCTGTCTAATGAACATACAGGAACTTCAGTAAGTTTAAGCGTGAAAACATCGAAGGCTGTTTGAACTTTGACACAGTCTGCATTAGTGCTGATCCTTATCAGGCCGGAGAGAGAGAGAGGAGAGATTAGACTCTTCCTAATGAAGAGGTGGGTGATGAGAGGTCCTACTCCTGGCTACTACAGATTGGGAACAACATTTTTCACTTGTTATCTGTGCTATCCAGATTGCCAGTCCAGACCTTCCTAGTTTTACGTCACAACAAAAATGGAACATCGGATTGCATACATGGAAAAAGTCAACAAATGTTATGAAAGATTAAAAAATAAAAATAAAAAACACTTGAGCAGCAGAGATGTGAGTTATTGCAGTTATTTTGACTTTGTGACACACTAGCAGGTCAGTCTGTGGAGTGTGAAGTTACTGCGAGATGTTTAAACGATCCCTGGTGATTTAGTCAATCAGCCGCTATAGACGCCTTATAAATCTTAGATAAGCTGCTCTCCCGTCTAGGGAGGGTCAGACATGCAGAGTATATTTCATCCCCCTTCTCACTACATCTACATCTAGTCTGCATCCAGCCTTCACATTACCATAATCTATTGTGATTTATGCCCAATAAACAGCGGAGTATTTCTGCATAATGAACGTGCTGTTCATTAAATGGTATTCAGCTTTTTCACACTTAAAGGTTTCATTCTGATGTTATAGACATAAAGGTTTCATTCTGATGTTATAGACATAAAGGTTTCATTCTGATGTTATAGACAGACATAAAGGTTTCATTCTGATGTTATAGACAGACATAAAGGTTTCATTCTGATGTTATAGACAGACATAAAGGTTTCATTCTGATGTTATAGACAGACATAAAGGTTTCATTCTGATGTTATAGACATAAAGGTTTCATTCTGATGTTATAGACATAAAGGTTTCATTCTGATGTTATAGACATAAAGGTTTCATTCTGATGTTATAGACAGACATAAAGGTTTCATTCTGATGTTATAGACATAAAGGTTTCATTCTGATGTTATAGACAGACATAAAGGTTTCATTCTGATGTTATAGACACATAAAGGTTTCATTCTGATGTTATAGACAGACATAAAGGTTTCATTCTGATGTTATAGACATAAAGGTTTCATTCTGATGTTATAGACAGACATAAAGGTTTCATTCTGATGTTATAGACATAAAGGTTTCATTCTGATGTTATAGACATAAAGGTTTCATTCTGATGTTATAGACATAAAGGTTTCATTCTGATGTTATAGACAGACATAAAGGTTTCATTCTGATGTTATAGACATAAAGGTTTCATTCTGATGTTATAGACAGACATAAAGGTTTCATTCTGATGTTATAGACATAAAGGTTTCATTCTGATGTTATAGACAGACATAAAGGTTTCATTCTGATGTTATAGACAGACATAAAGGTTTCATTCTGATGTTATAGACATAAAGGTTTCATTCTGATGTTATAGACAATAAAGGTTTCATTCTGATGTTATAGACAGACATAAAGGTTTCATTCTGATGTTATAGACAGACATAAAGGTTTCATTCTGATGTTATAGACATAAAGGTTTCATTCTGATGTTATAGACATAAAGGTTTCATTCTGATGTTATAGACAGACATAAAGGTTTCATTCTGATGTTATAGACAGTAAAGGTTTCATTCTGATGTTATAGACAGACATAAAGGTTTCATTCTGATGTTATAGACAGACATAAAGGTTTCATTCTGATGTTATAGACAGACATAAAGGTTTCATTCTGATGTTATAGACATAAAGGTTTCATTCTGATGTTATAGACATAAAGGTTTCATTCTGATGTTATAGACAGACATAAAGGTTTCATTCTGATGTTATAGACATAAAGGTTTCATTCTGATGTTATAGACAGACATAAAGGTTTCATTCTGATGTTATAGACATAAAGGTTTCATTCTGATGTTATAGACATAAAGGTTTCATTCTGATGTTATAGACAGACATAAAGGTTTCATTCTGATGTTATAGACAATAAAGGTTTCATTCTGATGTTATAGACATAAAGGTTTCATTCTGATGTTATAGACAGACATAAAGGTTTCATTCTGATGTTATAGACAGACATAAAGGTTTCATTCTGATGTTATAGACAGACATAAAGGTTTCATTCTGATGTTATAGACAATAAAGGTTTCATTCTGATGTTATAGACATAAAGGTTTCATTCTGATGTTATAGACAGACATAAAGGTTTCATTCTGATGTTATAGACAGTAAAGGTTTCATTCTGATGTTATAGACAGACATAAAGGTTTCATTCTGATGTTATAGACATAAAGGTTTCATTCTGATGTTATAGACATAAAGGTTTCATTCTGATGTTATAGACAGACATAAAGGTTTCATTCTGATGTTATAGACATAAAGGTTTCATTCTGATGTTATAGACATAAAGGTTTCATTCTGATGTTATAGACATAAAGGTTTCATTCTGATGTTATAGACATAAAGGTTTCATTCTGATGTTATAGACATAAAGGTTTCATTCTGATGTTATAGACAGACATAAAGGTTTCATTCTGATGTTATAGACAGACATAAAGGTTTCATTCTGATGTTATAGACATAAAGGTTTCATTCTGATGTTATAGACAGACATAAAGGTTTCATTCTGATGTTATAGACATAAAGGTTTCATTCTGATGTTATAGACAGATAAAGGTTTCATTCTGATGTTATAGACAGACATAAAGGTTTCATTCTGATGTTATAGACAGACATAAAGGTTTCATTCTGATGTTATAGACATAAAGGTTTCATTCTGATGTTATAGACAGACATAAAGGTTTCATTCTGATGTTATAGACAGACATAAAGGTTTCATTCTGATGTTATAGACATAAAGGTTTCATTCTGATGTTATAGACAGACATAAAGGTTTCATTCTGATGTTATAGACAGACATAAAGGTTTCATTCTGATGTTATAGACAGACATAAAGGTTTCATTCTGATGTTATAGACAGACATAAAGGTTTCATTCTGATGTTATAGACAATAAAGGTTTCATTCTGATGTTATAGATCATAAAGGTTTCATTCTGATGTTATAGACAGACATAAAGGTTTCATTCTGATGTTATAGACAGACATAAAGGTTTCATTCTGATGTTATAGACATAAAGGTTTCATTCTGATGTTATAGACATAAAGGTTTCATTCTGATGTTATAGACATAAAGGTTTCATTCTGATGTTATAGACAGACATAAAGGTTTCATTCTGATGTTATAGACAGACATAAAGGTTTCATTCTGATGTTATAGACAACATAAAGGTTTCATTCTGATGTTATAGACATAAAGGTTTCATTCTGATGTTATAGACATAAAGGTTTCATTCTGATGTTATAGACAGACATAAAGGTTTCATTCTGATGTTATAGACAGATAAAGGTTTCATTCTGATGTTATAGACAGACATAAAGGTTTCATTCTGATGTTATGACAGACATAAAGGTTTCATTCTGATGTTATAGACAATAAAGGTTTCATTCTGATGTTATAGACAGTAAAGGTTTCATTCTGATGTTATAGACAGACATAAAGGTTTCATTCTGATGTTATAGACAGACATAAAGGTTTCATTCTGATGTTATAGACAGACATAAAGGTTTCATTCTGATGTTATAGACAGACATAAAGGTTTCATTCTGATGTTATAGACATAAAGGTTTCATTCTGATGTTATAGACAGACATAAAGGTTTCATTCTGATGTTATAGACATAAAGGTTTCATTCTGATGTTATAGACAGACATAAAGGTTTCATTCTGATGTTATAGACATAAAGGTTTCATTCTGATGTTATAGACATAAAGGTTTCATTCTGATGTTATAGACATAAAGGTTTCATTCTGATGTTATAGACATAAAGGTTTCATTCTGATGTTATGAGACATAAAGGTTTCATTCTGATGTTATAGACAGACATAAAGGTTTCATTCTGATGTTATAGACAGACATAAAGGTTTCATTCTGATGTTATAGACAGACATAAAGGTTTCATTCTGATGTTATAGACAGACATAAAGGTTTCATTCTGATGTTATAGACAGACATAAAGGTTTCATTCTGATGTTATAGACATAAAGGTTTCATTCTGATGTTATAGATGGACATAAAGGTTTCATTCTGATGTTATAGACATAAAGGTTTCATTCTGATGTTAACAGACATAAAGGTTTCATTCTGATGTTATAGACAGTAAAGGTTTCATTCTGATGTTATAGACAGTAAAGGTTTCATTCTGATGTTATAGACATAAAGGTTTCATTCTGATGTTATAGACAATAAAGGTTTCATTCTGATGTTATAGACAGTAAAGGTTTCATTCTGATGTTATAGACAGACATAAAGGTTTCATTCTGATGTTATAGACAGACATAAAGGTTTCATTCTGATGTTATAGACAGACATAAAGGTTTCATTCTGATGTTATAGACAGACATAAAGGTTTCATTCTGATGTTATAGACATAAAGGTTTCATTCTGATGTTATGGACAGACATAAAGGTTTCATTCTGATGTTATAGACATAAAGGTTTCATTCTGATGTTATAGACATAAAGGTTTCATTCTGATGTTATAGACAGACATAAAGGTTTCATTCTGATGTTATAGACTGACATAAAGGTTTCATTCTGATGTTATAGACAGACATAAAGGTTTCATTCTGATGTTATAGACAGACATAAAGGTTTCATTCTGATGTTATAGACAGACATAAAGGTTTCATTCTGATGTTATAGACAGACATAAAGGTTTCATTCTGATGTTATAGACAGACATAAAGGTTTCATTCTGATGTTATAGACAGACATAAAGGTTTCATTCTGATGTTATAGACATAAAGGTTTCATTCTGATGTTATAGACATAAAGGTTTCATTCTGATGTTATAGACAGACATAAAGGTTTCATTCTGATGTTATAGACATAAAGGTTTCATTCTGATGTTATAGACAGACATAAAGGTTTCATTCTGATGTTATAGACAGACATAAAGGTTTCATTCTGATGTTATAGACAGACATAAAGGTTTCATTCTGATGTTATAGACATAAAGGTTTCATTCTGATGTTATAGACAGCATAAAGGTTTCATTCTGATGTTATAGACAGACATAAAGGTTTCATTCTGATGTTATAGACATAAAGGTTTCATTCTGATGTTATAGACATAAAGGTTTCATTCTGATGTTATAGACAGACATAAAGGTTTCATTCTGATGTTATAGACATAAAGGTTTCATTCTGATGTTATAGACAGACATAAAGGTTTCATTCTGATGTTATAGACAACATAAAGGTTTCATTCTGATGTTATAGACATAAAGGTTTCATTCTGATGTTATAGACATAAAGGTTTCATTCTGATGTTATAGACAGACATAAAGGTTTCATTCTGATGTTATAGACAGACATAAAGGTTTCATTCTGATGTTATAGACAATAAAGGTTTCATTCTGATGTTATAGACATAAAGGTTTCATTCTGATGTTATAGACATAAAGGTTTCATTCTGATGTTATAGACATAAAGGTTTCATTCTGATGTTATAGACATAAAGGTTTCATTCTGATGTTATAGACAGACATAAAGGTTTCATTCTGATGTTATGGACATAAAGGTTTCATTCTGATGTTATAGACATAAAGGTTTCATTCTGATGTTATAGACAGACATAAAGGTTTCATTCTGATGTTATAGACAGTAAAGGTTTCATTCTGATGTTATAGACATAAAGGTTTCATTCTGATGTTATAGACAGAATAAAGGTTTCATTCTGATGTTATAGACAGACATAAAGGTTTCATTCTGATGTTATAGACAATAAAGGTTTCATTCTGATGTTATAGACAGACATAAAGGTTTCATTCTGATGTTATAGACAGACATAAAGGTTTCATTCTGATGTTATAGACAACATAAAGGTTTCATTCTGATGTTATAGACAGACATAAAGGTTTCATTCTGATGTTATAGACATAAAGGTTTCATTCTGATGTTATAGACGGACATAAAGGTTTCATTCTGATGTTATAGACATAAAGGTTTCATTCTGATGTTATAGACAATAAAGGTTTCATTCTGATGTTATAGACATAAAGGTTTCATTCTGATGTTATAGACAACATAAAGGTTTCATTCTGATGTTATAGACATAAAGGTTTCATTCTGATGTTATAGACAGACATAAAGGTTTCATTCTGATGTTATAGACAGTAAAGGTTTCATTCTGATGTTATAGACATAAAGGTTTCATTCTGATGTTATAGACAATAAAGGTTTCATTCTGATGTTATAGACAGACATAAAGGTTTCATTCTGATGTTATAGACATAAAGGTTTCATTCTGATGTTATAGACAGACATAAAGGTTTCATTCTGATGTTATAGACAGACATAAAGGTTTCATTCTGATGTTATAGACAGACATAAAGGTTTCATTCTGATGTTATAGACATAAAGGTTTCATTCTGATGTTATAGACAGATAAAGGTTTCATTCTGATGTTATAGACAGACATAAAGGTTTCATTCTGATGTTATAGACATAAAGGTTTCATTCTGATGTTATAGACATAAAGGTTTCATTCTGATGTTATAGACAGACATAAAGGTTTCATTCTGATGTTATAGACATAAAGGTTTCATTCTGATGTTATAGACAGACATAAAGGTTTCATTCTGATGTTATAGACAGACATAAAGGTTTCATTCTGATGTTATAGACATAAAGGTTTCATTCTGATGTTATAGACATAAAGGTTTCATTCTGATGTTATAGACAGACATAAAGGTTTCATTCTGATGTTATAGACAGACATAAAGGTTTCATTCTGATGTTATAGACATAAAGGTTTCATTCTGATGTTATAGACAGACATAAAGGTTTCATTCTGATGTTATAGACAGACATAAAGGTTTCATTCTGATGTTATAGACGCATAAAGGTTTCATTCTGATGTTATAGACAGACATAAAGGTTTCATTCTGATGTTATAGACAGACATAAAGGTTTCATTCTGATGTTATAGACAGACATAAAGGTTTCATTCTGATGTTATAGACACATAAAGGTTTCATTCTGATGTTATAGACATAAAGGTTTCATTCTGATGTTATAGACAGACATAAAGGTTTCATTCTGATGTTATAGACAGTAAAGGTTTCATTCTGATGTTATAGACAGACATAAAGGTTTCATTCTGATGTTATAGACAGACATAAAGGTTTCATTCTGATGTTATAGACAGACATAAAGGTTTCATTCTGATGTTATAGACATAAAGGTTTCATTCTGATGTTATAGACAGTAAAGGTTTCATTCTGATGTTATAGACAGACATAAAGGTTTCATTCTGATGTTATAGACAGACATAAAGGTTTCATTCTGATGTTATAGACATAAAGGTTTCATTCTGATGTTATAGACAGACATAAAGGTTTCATTCTGATGTTATAGACATAAAGGTTTCATTCTGATGTTATAGACAGACATAAAGGTTTCATTCTGATGTTATAGACAGACATAAAGGTTTCATTCTGATGTTATAGACATAAAGGTTTCATTCTGATGTTATAGACAGACATAAAGGTTTCATTCTGATGTTATAGACAGACATAAAGGTTTCATTCTGATGTTATAGACATAAAGGTTTCATTCTGATGTTATAGACAGACATAAAGGTTTCATTCTGATGTTATAGACAGACATAAAGGTTTCATTCTGATGTTATAGACAGACATAAAGGTTTCATTCTGATGTTATAGACATAAAGGTTTCATTCTGATGTTATAGACAGACATAAAGGTTTCATTCTGATGTTATAGACAGACATAAAGGTTTCATTCTGATGTTATAGACATAAAGGTTTCATTCTGATGTTATAGACAGACATAAAGGTTTCATTCTGATGTTATAGACAGACATAAAGGTTTCATTCTGATGTTATAGACATAAAGGTTTCATTCTGATGTTATAGACAGACATAAAGGTTTCATTCTGATGTTATAGACAGACATAAAGGTTTCATTCTGATGTTATGGACATAAAGATGTCATTATAATTCATCATCAGGTCCCCTGTTCCCATATCACCTGTAATCAATTCAACCTGATTATAATTCATCATCAGGTCCCCTGTTCCCATATCACCTGTAATCAATTCAACCTGATTATAATTCATCATCAGGTCCCCTGTTCCCATATCACCTGTAATCAATTCAACCTGATTATAATTCATCATCAGGTCCCCTGTTCATATCACCTGTAATCAATTCAACCTGATTATAGATTCATCATCAGGTCCCCTGTTCCCCATATCACCTGTAATACAATTCAACCTGATTATAATTCATCATCAGGTCCCCTGTTCCCATATCACCTGTAATCAATTCAACCTGATTATAATTCATCATCAGGTCCCCTGTTCCCATATCACCTGTAATCAATTCAACCTGATTATAATTCATCATCAGGTCCCCTGTTCCCATATCACCTGTAATCAATTCAACCTGATTATAATTCATCATCAGGTCCCCTGTTCCCATATCACCTGTAATCAAGTGTTTACATTTACATTTACATTTTAGCCATTTAGCAGACGCTCTTATCCAGAGCGACTTACAAATTGGTGCATTCACCTATAATATCCAGTGGAACAACCACTTTACAATAGTGCATCTAAATCTTTTAAGGGGGGGGGTTCGAAGGATTACCTTATCCTAACCCAGGTATTCCTTGAAGAGGTGGGGTTTCAGGTGTCTCCGGAAGGTGGTGATTGACTCCGCTGTCCTGGCGTCGTGAGGGAGCTTGTTCCACCATTGGGGTGCCAGAGCAGCGAACAGTTTTGACTGGGCTGAGCGGGAACTGTGCTTCCTCAGAGGTAGGGAGGCGAGCAGGCCAGAGGTGGATGAACGGAGTGCCCTTGTTTGGGTGTAGGGCCTGATCAGAGCCTGAAGGTACGGAGGTGCCGTTCCCCTAACAGCTCCGTAGGCAAGCACCATGGTCTTGTAGCGGATGCGAGCTTCGACTGGAAGCCAGTGGAGAGAGCGGAGGAGCGGGGTGGCGTGAGAGAACTTGGGAAGGTTGAACACCAGACGGGCTGCGGCGTTCTGGATGAGTTGTAGGGGTTTAATGGCACAGGCAGGGAGCCCAGCCAACAGCGAGTTGCAGTAATCCAGACGGGAGATGACAAGTGCCTGGATTAGGACCTGCGCCGCTTCCTGTGTGAGGCAGGGTCGTACTCTGCGAATGTTGTAGAGCATGAACCTGCAGGATCGGGTCACCGCCTTGATGTTGGTGGAGAACGACAGGGTGTTGTCCAGGGTCACGCCAAGGCTCTTAGCACTCTGGGAGGAGGACACAAGGGAGTTGTCAACCGTGATGGCGAGATCATGGAACGGGCAGTCCTTCCCCGGGAGGAAGAGCAGCTCCGTCTTGCCGAGGTTCAGCTTGAGGTGGTGATCCGTCATCCACACTGATATGTCTGCCAGACATGCAGAGATGCGATTCGCCACCTGGTTGTCAGAAGGGGGAAAGGAGAAGATTAATTGTGTGTCATCTGCATAGCAATGATATGAGAGACCATGTGAGGATATGACAGAGCCAAGTGACTTGGTGTATAGCGAGAATAGGAGTGGGCCAAGAACAGAGCCCTGGGGGACACCAGTGGTGAGAGCACGTGGTGCGGAGACAGATTCTCGCCACGCCACCTGGTAGGAGCGACCTGTCAGGTAGGACGCAATCCAAGCGTGCGCGGTGCCAGAGATGCCCAGCTCGGAGAGGGTGGAGAGGAGGATCTGATGGTTCACGGTATCAAAGGCAGCAGATAGGTCTAGAAGGATGAGAGCAGAGGAGAGAGAGTTAGCTTTAGCAGTGCGGAGAGCCTCCGTGACACAGAGAAGAGCAGTCTCAGTTGAATGCCCAGTCTTGAAACCTGACTGATTAGGATCAAGAAGGTCATTCTGAGAGAGATAGCAAGAGAGCTGGCCAAGCACGGCGCGTTCAAGAGTTTTGGAGAGAAAGGAAAGAAGGGATACTGGCCTGTAGTTGTTGACATCGGAGGGGTCGAGTGTAGGTTTTTTTCAGAAGGGGTGCAACTCTCGCTCTCTTGAAGACGGAAGGGACGTAGCCAGCGGTCAAGGATGCGTTGATGAGCGAGGTGAGGTAGGGGAGAAGGTCTCCGGAAATGGTCTGGAGAAGAGAGGAGGGGATAGGGTCAAGTGGGCAGGTTGTTGGGCGGCCGGCCGTCACAAGACGCGAGATTTCATCTGGAGAGAGAGGGGAGAAAGAGGTCAAAGCACAGGGTAGGGCAGTGTGAGCAGGACCAGCAGTGTCGTTTGACTTAGCAAACGAGGATCGGATGTCGTCAACCTTCTTTTCAAAATGGTTGACGAAGTCATCCGCAGAGAGGGAGGAGGGGGGAGGGGGAGGAGGATTCAGGAGGGAGGAGAAGGTAGCAAAGAGCTTCCTAGGGTTAGAGGCAGATGCTTGGAGTTTAGAGTGGTAGAAAGTGGCTTTAGCAGCAGAGACAGAAGAGGAAAATGTAGAGAGGAGGGAGTGAAAGGATGCCAGGTCCGCAGGGGAGGCGAGTTTTCCTCCATTTCCGCTCGGCTGCCCGGAGCCCTGTTCTGTGAGCTCGCAGTGAGTCGTCGAGCCACGGAGCAGGAGGGGAGGACCGAGCCGGCCTGGAGGATAGGGGACAGAGGAGATCAAAGGATGCAGAGAGGGAGGAGAGGAGGGTTGAGGAGGCAGAATCAGGAGATAGGTTGGAGAAGGTTTGAGCAGAGGGAAGAGATGATAGGATGGAAGAGGAGAGAGTAGCGGGAGAGAGAGAGCGAAGGTTGGGACGGCGCAATACCATCCAAGTAGGGGGAGAGTGAGAAGTGTTGGATGAGAGCGAGAGGGAAAAGGATACAAGGTAGTGGTCGGAGACTTGGAGGGGAGTTGCAATGAGATTAGTGGAAGAACAGCATCTAGTAAAGATGAGGTCAAGCGTATTGCCTGCCTTGTGAGTAGGGGGGGAAGGTGAGAGGGTGAGGTCGAAAGAGGAGAGGAGTGGAAAGAAGGAGGCAGAGAGGAATGAGTCGAAGGTAGACGTGGGGAGGTTAAAGTCACCCAGAACTGTGAGAGGTGAGCCATCCTCAGGAAAGGAACTTATCAAGGCGTCAAGCTCATTGATGAACTCTCCAAGGGAACCTGGAGGGCGATAAATGATAAGGATGTTAAGCTTGAAAGGGCTGGTAACTGTGACAGCATGGAATTCAAATGAGGAGATAGACAGATGGGTCAGGGGAGAAAGAGAGAATGTCCACTTGGGAGAGATGAGGATTCCAGTGCCACCACCCCGCTGGCTCGATGCTCTAGGGGTATGCGAGAACACGTAGTCAGACGAGGAGAGAGCAGTAGGAGTAGCAGTGTTATCTGTGGTGATCCATGTTTCCGTCAGCGCCAGGAAGTCTAGGGACTGGAGGGTAGCATAGGCTGAGATGAACTCAGCCTTGTTGGCGCCGAACCGGCAGTTCCAGAGGCTGCCGGAGACCTGGAACTCCACGTGGGTCGTGCGCGCTGGGACCACCAGGTTAGAGTGGCAGCGGCCACGCGGTGTGGAGCGTTTGTATGGCCTGTGCAGAGGAGAGAGAACAGGGATAGGCAGACACATAGTAGACAAGCTACAGAAGAGGCTACGCTAATGCAAATGAGATTGGAGTGACAAGTGGACTACACGTCTCGAATGTTCAGGAAGTTAAGCTTACGTTGCAAAAATGTTATTGACTAAGATGATACAGTACTGCTGGCTGGTGGAGTAGGCTAGCTAGCAGTGGCTGCGTTGTTGACTTTGAACGTGTAGCTGGCTAGGTAACCTCGGTAGTTTCAGTACTACAGTGTTGTTGAATGAATGTCTGAATACCTGTCCTCCGCCGACGATATCCCTACAGTCGTATTTCTGTGGATCCAGAATGCTATATAGATTTACCCCTGTATATTTTAATATGCAAACTTAGTGAATAGCACACTAGTCTCTAAAGTAGCATGTAATTTACAGCCATCTAATATATTCAGATCATTTACAGCCATCTAATATATTCAGATCATTTACATCCATCTAATATATTCAGATCATTTACATCCATCTAATATATTCAGATCATTTACATCCATCTAATATATTCAGATCATTTACATCCATCTAATATATTCAGATCATTTACATCCATCTAATATATTCAGATCATTTACATCCATCTAATATATTCAGATCATTTACATCCATCTAATATATTCAGATCATTTACATCCATCTAATATATTCAGATCATTTACATCCATCTAATATATTCAGATCATTTACATCCATCTAATATATTCAGATCATTTACATCCATCTAATATATTCAGATATGCCATAAACATTTACAAAAAAGAAAAGATTCTGAAATAAATTCCAATCCCTTTATTCATGACTTCACTCCTATTCATCTTGACATTTCCTCTAAGAATGTATATTCCATTTAGTGGATGCAGAATTCATAGATCAACAGAGGCTGACGCTTTAAGGTCTGTTGTCGTGTCATGCTGAGAGGCTGACGCTTTAAGGTCTGTTGTAGTGTCATGCTGAAAGGCTGACGCTTTAAGGTCTGTTATAGTGTCATGCTGAAAGGCTGACGCTTTAAGGTCTGTTGTAGTGTCAGGCTGAGAGGCTGATGCTTTAAGGTCTGTTATAGTGTCAGGCTGAGAGGCTGATGCTTTAAGGTCTGTTGTAGTGTCAGGCTGAGAGGCTGACGCTTTAAGGTCTGTTGTAGTGTCAGGTCAGGCTGAGAGGCTGATGCTTTAAGGTCTGTTGTAGTGTCAGGCTGAGAGGCTGATGCTTTAAGGTCTGTTGTTGTGTCATGCTGAGAGGTTGATTCTTTAAGGTCTGTTGTAGTGTCAGGCTGAGAGGCTGACGCTTTAAGGTCTGTTGTAGTGTCAGGTCAGGCTGAGAGGCTGATGCTTTAAGGTCTGTTATAGTGTCAGGTCAGGCTGAGAGGCTGACGCTTTAAGGTCTGTTGTGGTGTGAGGCTGAGAGGCTGACGCTTTAAGGTCTGTTGTAGTGTCAGGTCAGGCTGAGAGGCTGATGCTTTAAGGTCTGTTGTTGTGTCATGCTGAGAGGCTGACGCTTTAAGGTCTGTTGTCGTGTCAGGCTGAGAGGCTGATGCTTTAAGGTCTGTTGTAGTGTCATGCTGAGAGGCTGATGCTTTAAGGTCTGTTGTCGTGTCATGCTGAGTGGCTGACGCTTTAAGGTCTGTTGTAGTGTCAGGTCAGGCTGAGAGGCTGATACTTTAAGGTCTGTTATAGTATCAGGCTGAGAGGCTGATGCTTTAAGGTCTGTTGTCGTGTCAGGCTGCAGCCAGGCCACACTGAGAGCAGAATGTACAACACCGTTGTCAGTCCCCACCGATGTCCAACGCACATCTCCCTCTCAGGTACAGCACTCACTATTCTGACACACCTGAATAATTCATAGGTAAGTGAATAAATGCCTCTGAACCATGAGAAATAGCTGGTGCGATGATGAATATGAAAAGCCTAGTATAATTTATAAAAGATGTGTTGGATTAGTGTAAAGCTCTCTCAAGGACTTTCATTATTCATCATTTTTGGGGGGTTTCAGTACAATAGTGATTCTCAGAAATGTAGGTAGTCTTAGATTACTGTTAGTTCCCAGAATCCTTCAGAGGAGGGTGATAATTTTCATCTCCTAACTAGCTGCTCCAATCAGGATTAAAATACATTTAAATGTACTCATTTACTAATTGAATATTATATACTGAACAAAAATATAAATGCAGCGTGTAAAGTGTTGGTCTCGTGTTTCATGAGCTGAAATAGAAGATCCCAGAAATGTTCCATACGCACAAAAAAAAAGCATATTTCTCAAAGAATGTTGTACATCCCTGTTATGAAAATGTATCCTTTGCCAAGATAATCCATCCACCTGACAGGTGTGGCATATCAAGAAGCTGATTAAACAGCATGATCATTACAGAGGTGCACCTTGTGCTGGGGACAATAAAAGGCCACTCTAAAATGTGCAGTTTTGTAACACAACACAATTCCACAGATGTCTCATGTCTTGAGGGAGTATGCAATTGGCATACCGACTGCAGGAATGTACACCAGAGCTTCTCACAGAACGTAATGTTTCTTTCTCTACCATAAGCCGCCTTTTGGCCAGAAAGGCCAAAACCTAGGAAGAAACCTAGAGAGGAACCAGGCTCTGAGTGTAGATAGTTCAGTGTAGATAAACATTTGCTAATAGGTTTTCGTTCCATTCTCAACAACAGCTTTTTTTTTTTTATGTGAATAACTTTTGTGAAATGTGTTTAAAATGCAGGATATTTATATACAAGTAATTTGTAAAAGTGGAAGCAGTTTTTCTCTGTTGAGGGATGCTTCGGAAATGGAGCTGTGATTTTTCTTTTCCGGGTGTTTTTTGATTCAGCAATAAAACCTCCGTCAGCTCGTTTAGTCACGTGACCTGCCGCTTCCGATTATGACATCACTTATTAACGGAACAGGCTTCATTGTCTCAGCGTTCTGGATGACACTGCTGGTTCCTGTAGTTTTTACAGACATGCTACTCATCCCTCTTCTATTACACCAATCCTCAGGAGGACCCCAGACTTTAATTTCTGAGGTATCAGAAGGCCTTAATGAGATTTTTTTAATTATTTTTTTTATAGAGTTCTCTGTAACTTCATTAGGTTTTTATGAGCTCTCCTCTCATGCGATGTCCACACTGCCGTGGTGAAGATTCTAGTTGCATGAGAAGTGTCTCAGGAGAGTTAGAGAGAGAGAGAGAGAGAGAGAGAGAGAGAGAGAGAGAGAGAGAGAGAGAGAGAGAGAGAGAGAGTTAGAGAGAGAGAGAGAGAGAGAGAGAGAGAGAGTTAGAGAGAGAGAGAGAGAGAGAGAGAGAGAGAGAGAGAGAGACAGCCCTATGAGCAGTAACAGCAGCAAACCAGGGAAGCTTCCTTAAGTGTTATAGATGAATTCAATACTATGGTTAAAAATACCACAGGGAATATCACATTCATATTTCTGTCACGGGCTCACTTAATGCTGGGCTGAGTTGCTTCATCCTGCCCTTTCAGCCCTTCCGTTTAGTCGTAGTGACTGAGTGTATGTGACTGGGAGTGTTTCTGGTGGTCTGGCCCGGGCTGCCGTGTAGCCTCAGCTAAAGTCACGAAGCCCAATTCAACCACCTTTGTTGGAAAAACAAATCTTATTTTGTCTTTAACAAAATGCAAGAATCACAGACCATATATTGATTGGAAAATAGTAGATAAGAGTATAGATATTTTAATACCATGGTCAAATTGTTTTGAACAGCAACAAACAGGTAACTCATTTGAAAGTGGTTATGTTGCATAGTGTTACAGAGTATAAAGTAGATCAGGACTGGGCAACTAGCATCTCACCTTTTACAGAGTATACAGTAGATCAGGACTGGGCAACTAGCATCCCACCTTTTACAGAGTATAAAGTAGATCAGGACTGGGCAACTAGCATCTCACCTTTTACAGAGTATACAGTAGATCAGGACTGGGCAACTAGCATCCCACCTTTTACAGAGTATAAAGTAGATCAGGACTGGGCAACTAGCATCTCACCTTTTACAGAGTATAAAGTAGATCAGGACTGGGCAACTAGCATCTCACCTTTTACAGAGTATACAGTAGATCAGGACTGGGCAACTAGCATCCCACCTTTTACAGAGTATAAAGTAGATCAGGACTGGGCAACTAGCATCTCACCTTTTACAGAGTATACAGTAGATCAGGACTGGGCAACTAGCATCCCACCTTTTACAGAGTATAAAGTAGATCAGGACTGGGCAACTAGCATCTCACCTTTTACAGAGTATAAAGTAGATCAGGACTGGGCAACTAGCATCTCACCTTTTACAGAGTATAAAGTAGATCAGGACTGGGCAACTAGCATCTCACCTTTTACAGAGTATAAAGTAGATCAGGACTGGGCAACTAGCATCCCACCTTTTACAGAGTATAAAGTAGATCAGGACTGGGCAACTAGCATCCCAAATTTTGAAGGGCCAGTCGGGCCCTCAATTTACTGTTGTTGTTAGAACTAGCATCGCACCTTTTGAAGGCCCAGTCTCAATTTACTGTTGTTGTTAGAACTAGCATCCCGGCTATCGATGTAAAATATTAAAGTCTTTAAGAGTTTATTCGGAAGATAACGGCTCTATAAACACTCTTCCGTGGTGCCCCGACTTTCTAGTTAATTACATTTACATGATTAGCGAATCAGGTGATATTAATTACAGAGAAAGGATTTTATAGGATACGACAGTTGCGAGAGGTCGTTTTCCCAACTGCTGATGTTATTGGACATTCATTAAACTGAATAAATCTCTAAAGTCCAATTCAAATGAATAGTGTTTTTTTTTTTAAGCATGCAAACAGGAAATAGAATGGATGAGTGAATGAGGGGAAAACAGACGTTCTGCGAGCATCAACGGCGTCTAAGGCATCATAACGCCTCAAATGTGTTTTTTTCTCGTGTCCATGCGGGAGCAAGGCAGGTAGAATAAGGGGGTCGTTTGTAGAAAAAGAACTCGAGGAATTGTTAGGACCGCTAGTGATGCTAAGTAGACTAAAGATGCACCGCTAGTGATGCTAAGTAGACTAAAGATGCACCGCTAGTGATGCCAAGTAGACTAAAGATACACCGCTAGTGATGCTAAGGAGACTAAAGATACACCGCTAGTGATGCTAAGTAGACTAAAGATACACCGCTAGTGATGCTAAGTAGACTAAAGATGCACCGCTACTGATGCTAAGTAGACTAAAGATACACCGCTACTGATGCCAAGTAGACTAAAGATGCACCGCTAGTGATGCTAAGTAGACTAAAGATACACCGCTACTGATGCCAAGTAGACTAAAGATACACCGCTACTGATGCTAAGTAGACTAAAGATACACCGCTACTGATGCTAAGTAGACTAAAGATACACCGCTAGTGATGCTAAGTAGACTAAAGATACACCGCTACTGATGCTAAGTAGACTAAAGATACACCGCTACTGATGCTAAGTAGACTAAAGATACACCGCTAGTGATGCTAAGTAGACTAAAGATACACCGCCACTGATGCTAAGTAGACTAAAGATACACCGCTAGTGATGCTAAGTAGACTAAAGATACACCGCTACTGATGCTAAGTAGACTAAAGATACACCGCTACTGATGCTAAGTAGACTAAAGATACACCGCTACTGATGCTAAGTAGACTAAAGATGCACCGCTACTGATGCTAAGTAGACTAAAGATACACCGCTAGTGATGCTAAGTAGACTAAAGATACACCGCTAGTGATGCTAAGTAGACTAAAGATACACCGCTAGTGATGCTAAGTAGACTAAAGATACACCGCTACTGATGCTAAGTAGACTAAAGATGCACCGCTACTGATGCTAAGTAGACTAAAGATGCACCGCTACTGATGCTAAGTAGACTAAAGATACACCGCTACTGATGCTAAGTAGACTAAAGATACACCGCTACTGATGCTAAGTAGACTAAAGATGCACCGCTACTGATGCTAAGTAGACTAAAGATACACCGCTACTGATGCTAAGTAGACTAAAGATACACCGCTACTGATGCTAAGTAGACTAAAGATACACCGCTACTGATGCTAAGTAGACTAAAGATGCACCGCTACTGATGCTAAGTAGACTAAAGATACACCGCTACTGATGCTAAGTAGACTAAAGATACACCGCTACTGATGCTAAGTAGACTAAAGTTACACCGCTAGTGATGCTAAGTAGACTAAAGATACACCGCTACTGATGCTAAGTAGACTAAAGATACACCGCTAGTGATGCTAAGTAGACTAAAGATACACCGCTACTGATGCTAAGTAGACTAAAGATACACCGCTACTGATGCTAAGTAGACTAAAGATACACCGCTACTGATGCTAAGTAGACTAAAGATGCACCGCTACTGATGCTAAGTAGACTAAAGATACACCGCTAGTGATGCTAAGTAGACTAAAGATACACCGCTAGTGATGCTAAGTAGACTAAAGATACACCGCTAGTGATGCTAAGTAGACTAAAGATACACCGCTACTGATGCTAAGTAGACTAAAGATGCACCGCTACTGATACTAAGTAGACTAAAGATGCACCGCTACTGATGCTAAGTAGACTAAAGATACACCGCTACTGATGCTAAGTAGACTAAAGATACACCGCTACTGATGCTAAGTAGACTAAAGATGCACCGCTACTGATGCTAAGTAGACTAAAGATACACCGCTACTGATGCTAAGTAGACTAAAGATACACCGCTACTGATGCTAAGTAGACTAAAGATACACCGCTACTGATGCTAAGTAGACTAAAGATGCACCGCTACTGATGCTAAGTAGACTAAAGATACACCGCTACTGATGCTAAGTAGACTAAAGATGCACCGCTACTGATGCTAAGTAGACTAAAGATACACCGCTAGTGATGCTAAGTAGACTAAAGATGCACCGCTAGTGATGCTAAGTAGACTAAAGATACACCGCTACTGATGCTAAGTAGACTAAAGATACACCGCTAGTGATGCTAAGTAGACTAAAGATGCACCGCTAGTGATGCTAAGTAGACTAAGATACACCGCTACTGATGCTAAGTAGACTAAAGATACACCGCTAGTGATGCTAAGTAGACTAAAGATGCACCGCTACTGATGCTAAGTAGACTAAAGATACACCGCTAGTGATGCTAAGTAGACTAAAGATACACCGCTAGTGATGCCAAGTAGAATAAAGATACACCGCTAGTGATGCCAAGTAGACTAAAGATGCACCGCTACTGATGCTAAGTAGACTAAAGATGCACCGCTACTGATGCTAAGTAGACTAAAGATGCACCGCTAGTGATGCTAAGTAGACTAAAGATACACCGCTAGTGATGCTAAGTAGACTAAAGATACACCGCTACTGATGCTAAGTAGACTAAAGATGCACCGCTAGTGATGCTAAGTAGACTAAAGATGCACCGCTACTGATGCCAAGTAGACTAAAGATGCACCGCTACTGATGCCAAGTAGACTAAAGATGCACCGCTACTGATGCCAAGTAGACTAAAGATACACCGCTAGTGATGCTAAGTAGACTAAAGATACACCGCTAGTGATGCCAAGTAGACTAAAGATACACCGCTACTGATGCTAAGTAGACTAAAGATACACCGCTACTGATGCTAAGTAGACTAAAGATACACCGCTACTGATGCTAAGTAGACTAAAGATACACCGCTAGTGATGCTAAGTAGACTAAAGATACACCGCTACTGATGCTAAGTAGACTAAAGATGCACCGCTACTGATGCCAAGTAGACTAAAGATACACCGCTACTGATGCTAAGTAGACTAAAGATGCACCGCTAGTGATGCCAAGTAGACTAAAGATACACCGCTACTGATGCTAAGTAGACTAAAGATACACCGCTACTGATGCCAAGTAGACTAAAGATGCACCGCTACTGATGCCAAGTAGACTAAAGATGCACCGCTACTGATGCCAAGTAGACTAAAGATGCACCGCTACTGATGCTAAGTAGACTAAAGATGCACCACTACTGATGTTAAGTAGACTAAAGATGCAACGCTACTGATGCTAAGTAGACTAAAGATACACCACTACTGATGCTAAGTAGACTAAAGATTCAATGCTACTGATGTTAAGTAGACTAAAGATGCACCGCTACTGATGCTAAGTAGACTAAAGATGTAGTTTAAATGTATTGGGCTGGAAGCTAACAGTTGCAGCCTGTGTAGATTTTGATCAGAGGCATAAAGCCCAGGCAGGCTACGGCTGGGTAACTCCATGACCCAGGCAGGCTACGGCTGAGAAACTCCATGACCCAGGCAGGCTACGGCTGAGAAACTCCAGGACCCAGGCAGGCTACGGCTGAGAAACTCCATGACCCAGGCAGGCTACGTCTGGGAAACTCCATGACCCAGGCAGGCTACGGCTGGGAAACTCCAGGACCCAGGCAGGCTACGGCTGGGAAACTCCAGGACCCAGGCAGGCTACAGCTGGGAAACTCCATGACCCAGGCAGGCTACGGCTGAGAAACTCCATGACCCAGGCAGGCTATGGCTGGGAAACTCCATGACCCAGGCAGGCTACGGCTGAGAAACTCCATGACCCAGGCAGGCTACGTCTGGGTAACTCCATGACCCAGGCAGGCTACGGCTGGGAAACTCCATGACCCAGGCAGGCTACGGCTGAGAAACTCCATGACCCAGGCAGGCTACGGCTGGGAAACTCCAGGACCCAGGCAGGCTACGGCTGAGAAACTCCATGACCCAGGCAGGCTACGGCTGGGAAACTCCAGGACCCAGGCAGGCTACGTCTGGGAAACTCCATGACCCAGGCAGGCTACGGCTGAGAAACTCCAGGACCCAGGCAGGCTATGGCTGGGAAACTCCAGGACCCAGGCAGGCTACGGCTGGGAAACTCTAGGACCCATTTCAACAGACAATACTGTTATGTAGAAGAAACAAACTTGGATGTTTATAAAGCAATGCTGGTAAAATGAACCGATCATTTGCCAGAAAATAGACTGCATTGTTATATCTGGAATTTTGACATGTTTAATTAAAACGTGTTTATTTAGTGTTGGTAAGTGTAACTGCCTGTGCCAGAAATATATATTTGAAAACAATACCGTTATGCCTACCTGTGTTGATTTCAGTCACAGGCATATAGCCTAGGTAGGCTACGGCCGAGGAGGATTTCTGTCTGTAATAAAGCCTGTTTGTGGGGAAAAACTAATTCTGATTGGTTAGCCCTGGCTCCATTTATTTCACCTTTATTTAACCAGGTATTTATATATTATATATATATAACCCTTTATTTAACCAGGTATTTATATTATATATATATAACCCTTTATTTAACCAGGGAGGCCAGTTGAGAACAAGTTCTCATTTACAACTGCGACCTGGCCAAGATAAAGCAAAGCAGTTAGACAACAAACAACAACACAGAGTTACACATGGAGTAAACAACAACACAGAGTTACACATGGAGTAAACAACAACACAGAGTTACACATGGAGTAAACAACAACACAGAGTTACACATGGAGTAAACAACAACACAGAGTTACACATGGAGTAAACAACAACACAGAGTTACACATGGAGTAAACAACAACACAGAGTTACACATGGAGTAAACAACAACACAGAGTTACACATGGAGTAAAACAACAACACAGAGTTACACATGGAGTAAACAACAACACAGAGTTACACATGGAATAAACAACAACACAGAGTTACACATGGAGTAAACAACAACACAGAGTTACACATGGAGTAAACAACAACACAGAGTTACACATGGAGTAAACAACAACACAGAGTTACACATGGAGTAAACAACAACACAGAGTCACACATGGAGTAAACAACAACACAGAGTTACACATGGAGTAAACAACAACACAGAGTTACACATGGAGTAAACAACAACACAGAGTTACACATGGAGTAAACAACAACACAGAGTTACACATGGAGTAAACAACAACACAGAGTTACACATGGAGTAAAACAACAACACAGAGTTACACATGGAGTAAACAACAACACAGAGTTACACATGGAGTAAAACAAACATACAGTCAATAATACAGTAGAAAAGTCTGTATACAGTGTGTGCAAATGAGGTAGGATAAGGGGGGTGAGGCAATAAATAAGCCATAGTGGCGAAATTATTACAGTATGGCAAATTAAACACTGGGGTGATAGATGTGCAGAAGATGAGTGTGCAAGTAGTGGTACTGGGGTGCAAAGGAGCAAAATAAATAAAATAGATAACAGTATGGGGATGAGGTAGTTGTTTAGGCTAAATTATAGATGGGCTATGTACAGGTGCAGTGGTCGGTAAGCTGCTACACAATGAATGTTCGTTTTGTTCGATAAAGTCCTTCTTTATATCTAAAAAGTCTGTTTAGTTGGTGCCATTGATTTCAGTAATCCACTCCTTCAACATGCATACAAAGGAATCCAAAAATCTACCAGTAAACTTCATCCAAACAAGTCAAACAATGTTTCTAATCAATCCTCAGGTACCCTAATATGTAAATAAATGATAATATTTCAGACGGAAAGAACAGTGTTCAATAGAAAAGGAAAATAACGAAGAGCTCGCCCTCATTCAGGCGCGCCAAAAGTCTACCTGTCCTGATGAGAACACCTTGGATAAACTACAACTATTTGTTTGTTTTTCAAGAAACAAGCCTGAAACCCTTTCTAAAGACTGTTGACATCTAGTGGAAGCCATAGGAACTGCAATCTGGGGCCATTGTTTTTGTATATCCCATAGGCTAGCTTTGAAAAGGTCTGTGACCTCCCAAAAATATGTACGGATGGATTTTCCTCGGGTTTTTGCCTGCCATATCAGTTCTGTTATACTCACAGACATTATTTTAACAGTTTTAGAAACTTCATAGTGTTTTCTTTCCAATACTACCAATTATATGCATATCCTAGCTTCTGGGCCTGAGTAACAGGCAGTTTACTTTGGGCACGTTAGTCATCCAGATATTCAGGATACTGCCCCTAGCCCTAAGAGGTTTTTAAGCCATTTTGCCACAACTTTGGAAGTATGCTTGGGGTCATTGTCTATTTGGAAGATCCATTTGCGACCAAGCTTTAACTTCCTGACTGATGTCTTGAGATATTGCTTCAATGTGTCCACATAATTTTTTTCCTTCCTCATGATACGATCTTTTTTGTGAAGTGCAAGAGTTCCTCCTGCAGCAAAGCACCCCCACAACATGATGCTGCCACTCCCGTGCTTCACAGTTGGGATGGTGTTCTTCGGCTTGCAAGCCTCCCCCTTTTTCCTCCAAACATAACGATGGTCATTATGGCCAAACAGTTCTATTTTTGTTTCATCAGACCAGACAACATTTCTCCAAAAAGTACAATCTTTGTCCCCTTGTGCAGTTGCAAACCGTAGTAATGGCTTTTTTTATGGCGGTTTTGGAGCAGTCGCTTCTTCCTTGCTGAGTGGCCTTTCAGGTTATGTTGATAGAGAGAGAGAGAGAGAGAGAGAGAGACTAACAGAGAGAGACTAGCAGAGAGAGAGAAGCTGGCAGAGAGAACGAGAGAGAGAGAGAGGGTAACAGAACAGTATATAACCAGTAGTAGTAAGGATTGTCTATAGAGACAGAGAGAGGGTAACAGTATATAACCAGTAGTAAGGATTGTCTATAGAGACAGAGAGAGAGGGTAATAGTATATAACCAGTAGTAAGGATTGTCTATAGAGACAGAGAGAGAGAGGGTAACAGAACAGTATATAACCAGTAGTAGTAAGGATTGTCTATAGAGACAGAGAGAGAGGCTAACAGAACAGTATATAACCAGTAGTAGTAAGGATTGTCTATAGAGACAGAGAGAGAGAGGGTAACAGTATATAACCAGTAGTAAGGATTGTCTATAGAGACAGAGAGAGAGGGTAATAGTATATAACCAGTAGTAAGGATTGTCTATAGAGACAGAGAGAGAGAGGCTAACAGAACAGTATATAACCAGTAGTAAGGATTGTCTATAGAGACAGAGAGAGAGAGGGTAATAGTATATAACCAGTAGTAGTAAGGATTGTCTATAGAGACAGAGAGAGAGAGGGTAACAGTATATAACCAGTAGTAAGGATTGTCTATAGAGACAGAGAGAGGGGGTAACAGAACAGTATATAACCAGTAGTAGTAAGGATTGTCTATAGAGACAGAGAGAGAGAGGCTAACAGTATATAACCAGTAGTAAGGATTGTCTATAGAGACAGAGAGAGAGAGGGTAATAGTATATAACCAGTAGTAGTAAGGATTGTCTATAGAGACAGAGAGAGAGGCTAACAGTATATAACCAGTAGTAAGGATTGTCTATAGAGACAGAGAGAGGGGGTAACAGAACAGTATATAACCAGTAGTAGTAAGGATTGTCTATAGAGACAGAGAGAGAGGCTAACAGAACAGTATATAACCAGTAGTAGTAAGGATTGTCTATAGAGACAGAGAGAGAGAGGCTAACAGTATATAACCAGTAGTTGTAAGGATTGTCTATAGAGACAGAGAGAGAGGCTAACAGTATATAACCAGTAGTAGTAAGGATTGTCTATAGAGACAGAGAGAGAGAGGGTAATAGTATATAACCAGTAGTAAGGATTGTCTATAGAGACAGAGAGAGAGGCTAACAGTATATAACCAGTAGTAGTAAGGATTGTCTATAGAGACAGAGAGAGAGGCTAACAGAACAGTATATAACCAGTAGTAGTAAGGATTGTCTATAGAGACAGAGAGAGAGGCTAACAGTATATAACCAGTAGTAGTAAGGATTGTCTATAGAGACAGAGAGAGAGAGGGTAATAGTATATAACCAGTAGTAGTAAGGATTGTCTATAGAGACAGAGAGAGAGGGGGTAACAGAACAGTATATAACCAGTAGTAGTAAGGATTGTCTATAGAGACAGAGAGAGGGTAACAGTATATAACCAGTAGTAAGGATTGTCTATAGAGACAGAGAGAGAGAGGGTAACAGAACAGTATATAACCAGTAGTAGTAAGGATTGTCTATAGAGACAGAGAGAGAGGGTAATAGTATATAACCAGTAGTAAGGATTGTCTATAGAGACAGAGAGAGAGGGTAACAGTATATAACCAGTAGTAGTAAGGATTGTCTATAGAGACAGAGAGAGAGAGTAACAGTATATAACCAGTAGTAAGGATTGTCTATAGAGACAGAGAGAGAGGCTAACAGTATATAACCAGTAGTAGTAAGGATTGTCTATAGAGACAGAGAGAGAGGCTAACAGAACAGTATATAACCAGTAGTAGTAAGGATTGTCTATAGAGACAGAGAGAGAGAGGGTAACAGTATATAACCAGTAGTAAGGATTGTCTATAGAGACAGAGAGAGAGGCTAACAGTATATAACCAGTAGTAGTAAGGATTGTCTATAGAGACAGAGAGAGAGGGTAACAGTATATAACCAGTAGTAGTAAGGATTGTCTATAGAGACAGAGAGAGAGAGGCTAACAGTATATAACCAGTAGTAGTAAGGATTGTCTATAGAGACAGAGAGAGAGAGGGTAACAGTATATAACCAGTAGTAGTAAGGATTGTCTATAGAGACAGAGAGAGAGAGGCTAACAGTATATAACCAGTAGTAAGGATTGTCTATAGAGACAGAGAGAGAGAGGCTAACAGTATATAACCAGTAGTAGTAAGGATTGTCTATAGAGACAGAGAGAGAGAGGCTAACAGTATATAACCAGTAGTAAGGATTGTCTATAGAGACAGAGAGAGAGAGGCTAACAGTATATAACCAGTAGTAGTAAGGATTGTCTATAGAGACAGAGAGAGAGGGTAACAGTATATAACCAGTAGTAAGGATTGTCTATAGAGACAGAGAGAGAGGGTAACAGAACAGTATATAACCAGTAGTAAGGATTGTCTATAGAGACAGAGAGAGAGAGGCTAACAGTATATAACCAGTAGTAGTAAGGATTGTCTATAGAGACAGAGAGAGAGGCTAACAGTATATAACCAGTAGTAGTAAGGATTGTCTATAGAGACAGAGAGAGAGAGGCTAACAGAACAGTATATAACCAGTAGTAAGGATTGTCTATAGAGACAGAAGGAGAGGGGGTAACAGTATATAACCAGTAGTAGTAAGGATTGTCTATAGAGACATAGAGAGAGGCTAACAGTATATAACCAGTAGTAGTAAGGATTGTCTATAGAGACAGAGAGAGAGGCTAACAGTATATAACCAGTAGTAAGGATTGTCTATAGAGACAGAGAGAGAGGCTAACAGTATATAACCAGTAGTAGTAAGGATTGTCTATAGAGACATAGAGAGAGGGTAATAGTATATAACCAGTAGTAAGGATTGTCTATAGAGACAGAGAGAGAGGCTAACAGTATATAACCAGTAGTAGTAAGGATTGTCTATAGAGACAGAGAGAGAGGCTAACAGTATATAACCAGTAGTAGTAAGGATTGTCTATAGAGACATAGAGAGGGGTAATAGTATATAACCAGTAGTAGTAAGGATTGTCTATAGAGACAGAGAGAGAGGGTAATAGTATATAACCAGTAGTAAGGATTGTCTATAGAGACAGAGAGAGAGGGTAACAGTATATAACCAGTAGTAGTAAGGATTGTCTATAGAGACATAGAGAGAGAGGGTAACAGTATATAACCAGTAGTAAGGATTGTCTATAGAGACAGAGAGAGAGGCTAACAGAACAGTATATAACCAGTAGTAGTAAGGATTGTCTATAGAGACAAAGAGAGAGGCTAACAGAACAGTATATAACCAGTAGTAAGGATTGTCTATAGAGACAGAGAGAGAGGCTAACAGTATATAACCAGTAGTAGTAAGGATTGTCTATAGAGACAGAGAGAGAGAGGGTAATAGTATATAACCAGTAGTAAGGATTGTCTATAGAGACAGAGAGAGAGGGTAACAGTATATAACCAGTAGTAAGGATTGTCTATAGAGACAGAGAGAGAGGGTAACAGTATATAACCAGTAGTAAGGATTGTCTATAGAGACAGAGAGAGAGAGGCTAACAGTATATAACCAGTAGTAAGGATTGTCTATAGAGACAGAGAGAGAGAGGGTAACAGTATATAACCAGTAGTAGTAAGGATTGTCTATAGAGACAGAGAGAGAGAGGGTAACAGTATATAACCAGTAGTAAGGATTGTCTATAGAGACAGAGAGAGAGAGGCTAACAGTATATAACCAGTAGTAGTAAGGATTGTCTATAGAGACAGAGAGAGAGAGAGGGTAACAGAACAGTATATAACCAGTAGTAGTAAGGATTGTCTATAGAGACAGAGAGAGAGGGGTAATAGTATATAACCAGTAGTAGTAAGGATTGTCTATAGAGACAGAGAGAGAGAGAGGGTAACAGAACAGTATATAACCAGTAGTAGTAAGGATTGTCTATAGAGACAGAGAGAGAGAGGCTAACAGAACAGTATATAACCAGTAGTAAGGATTGTCTATAGAGACAGAGAGAGAGAGGGGTAACAGAACAGTATATAACCAGTAGTAGTAAGGATTGTCTATAGAGACAGAGAGAGAGGCTAACAGTATATAACCAGTAGTAAGGATTGTCTATAGAGAGAGAGAGAGAGGGTAATAGTATATAACCAGTAGTAGTAAGGATTGTCTATAGAGACAGAGAGAGAGAGGGTAACAGAACAGTATATAACCAGTAGTAAGGATTGTCTATAGAGACAGAGAGAGAGGGGGTAACAGAACAGTATATAACCAGTAGTAGTAAGGATTGTCTATAGAGACAGAGAGAGAGGGGGTAACAGAACAGTATATAACCAGTAGTAAGGATTGTCTATAGAGACAGAGAGAGAGAGGCTAACAGAACAGTATATAACCAGTAGTAAGGATTGTCTATAGAGACAGAGAGAGAGAGGGGTAACAGAACAGTATATAACCAGTAGTAGTAAGGATTGTCTATAGAGACAGAGAGAGAGGCTAACAGTATATAACCAGTAGTAAGGATTGTCTATAGAGACAGAGAGAGAGGCTAACAGTATATAACCAGTAGTAGTAAGGATTGTCTATAGAGACAGAGAGGGAGGGGGTAACAGAACAGTATATAACCAGTAGTAGTAAGGATTGTCTATAGAGACAGAGAGAGAGGGGGTAACAGAACAGTATATAACCAGTAGTAGTAAGGATTGTCTATAGAGACAGACAGAGAGAGAGGCTAACAGAACAGTATATAACCAGTAGTAGTAAGGATTGTCTATAGAGACAGAGAGAGAGAGGGTAATAGTATATAACCAGTAGTAAGGATTGTCTATAGAGACAGAGAGAGAGAGGCTAACAGTATATAACCAGTAGTAGTAAGGATTGTCTATAGAGACAGAGAGAGAGAGGGTAATAGTATATAACCAGTAGTAGTAAGGATTGTCTATAGAGACAGAGAGAGAGGGTAACAGTATATAACCAGTAGTAGTAAGGATTGTCTATAGAGACAGAGAGAGAGAGGCTAACAGTATATAACCAGTAGTAGTTAGGATTGTCTATAGAGACAGAGAGAGAGGGTAATAGTATATAACCAGTAGTAGTAAGGATTGTCTATAGAGACAGAGAGAGAGAGGGTAATAGTATATAACCAGTAGTAGTAAGGATTGTCTATAGAGACAGAGAGAGAGGCTAACAGTATATAACCAGTAGTAGTAAGGATTGTCTATAGAGACAGAGAGAGAGGGTAATAGTATATAACCAGTAGTAGTAAGGATTGTCTATAGAGACAGAGAGAGAGAGAGGGTAACAGAACAGTATATAACCAGTAGTAGTAAGGATTGTCTATAGAGACAGAGAGAGAGAGGCTAACAGTATATAACCAGTAGTAGTAAGGATTGTCTATAGAGACAGAGAGAGAGAGGGTAACAGTATATAACCAGTAGTAGTAAGGATTGTCTATAGAGACAGAGAGAGAGAGGGTAATAGTATATAACCAGTAGTAGTAAGGATTGTCTATAGAGACAGAGAGAGAGAGGGTAATAGTATATAACCAGTAGTAAGGATTGTCTATAGAGACAGAGAGAGAGGGTAATAGTATATAACCAGTAGTAGTAAGGATTGTCTATAGAGACAGAGAGAGAGAGGCTAACAGTATATAACCAGTAGTAGTAAGGATTGTCTATAGAGACAGAGAGAGAGGCTAACAGTATATAACCAGTAGTAGTAAGGATTGTCTATAGAGACAGAGAGAGAGGGTAACAGAACAGTATATAACCAGTAGTAGTAAGGATTGTCTATAGAGACAGAGAGAGAGGGTAATAGTATATAACCAGTAGTAGTAAGGATTGCCTATAGAGACAGAGAGAGAGAGGGTAATAGTATATAACCAGTAGTAAGGATTGTCTATAGAGACAGAGAGAGAGAGGGTAACAGAACAGTATATAACCAGTAGTAAGGATTGTCTATAGAGACAGAGAGAGAGAGGCTAACAGTATATAACCAGTAGTAAGGATTGTCTATAGAGACAGAGAGAGAGAGGCTAACAGTATATAACCAGTAGTAAGGATTGTCTATAGAGACAGAGAGAGAGGGTAATAGTATATAACCAGTAGTAGTAAGGATTGTCTATAGAGACAGAGAGAGAGAGGGTAACAGTATATAACCAGTAGTAAGGATTGTCTATAGAGACAGACAGAGAGAGAGGCTAACAGTATATAACCAGTAGTAGTAAGGATTGTCTATAGAGACAGAGAGAGAGAGGGTAATAGTATATAACCAGTAGTAAGGATTGTCTATAGAGACAGAGAGAGAGAGGCTAACAGTATATAACCAGTAGTAAGGATTGTCTATAGAGACAGAGAGAGAGAGGGTAATAGTATATAACCAGTAGTAGTAAGGATTGTCTATAGAGACAGAGAGAGAGGCTAACAGTATATAACCAGTAGTAGTAAGTATTGTCTATAGAGACAGAGAGAGAGAGGGTAACAGTATATAACCAGTAGTAAGGATTGTCTATAGAGACAGAGAGAGAGGGTAATAGTATATAACCAGTAGTAAGGATTGTCTATAGAGACAGAGAGAGAGAGGCTAACAGTATATAACCAGTAGTAAGGATTGTCTATAGAGACAGAGAGAGAGGCTAACAGTATATAACCAGTAGTAAGGATTGTCTATAGAGACAGAGAGAGAGAGGCTAACAGTATATAACCAGTAGTAAGGATTGTCTATAGAGACAGAGAGAGAGAGGGTAACAGAACAGTATATAACCAGTAGTAGTAAGGATTGTCTATAGAGACAGAGAGAGAGGGTAATAGTATATAACCAGTAGTAGTAAGGATTGCCTATAGAGACAGAGAGAGAGAGGGTAATAGTATATAACCAGTAGTAGTAAGGATTGCCTATAGAGACAGAGAGAGGCTAACAGTATATAACCAGTAGTAGTAAGGATTGTCTATAGAGACAGAGAGAGAGGCTAACAGTATATAACCAGTAGTAAGGATTGTCTATAGAGACAGAGAGAGAGAGGCTAACAGTATATAACCAGTAGTAAGGATTGTCTATAGAGACAGAGAGAGAGAGGGTAACAGTATATAACCAGTAGTAAGGATTGTCTATAGAGACAGAGAGAGAGAGGGTAATAGTATATAACCAGTAGTAAGGATTGTCTATAGAGACAGAGAGAGAGGCTAACAGTATATAACCAGTAGTAAGGATTGTCTATAGAGACAGAGAGAGAGGCTAACAGTATATAACCAGTAGTAAGGATTGTCTGGGAACATGTCCTCTGTATTTAACTTCCTCTACGGTAATTATCCTCCAGGAATGTAATTGTTCTGCCAGCGTACTAAGCCATTGTTTCCTTTATCAATTCAAATGATTACCATTGAAATCCCTATTCTGTACCGCAGCCATATCATTCCAGAAGAGTTTCCCCTTTCGTTCTACAGGGATCTAATCAGACAATACAGAGACAGCCCCTCTCAGCCCCCCCTCTCAGCCCTGCCTCAGCCCCCCCTCTCAGCCCTGTCTCAGCCCCCTCTCAGCCCCCCTCTCAGCTCCCTCTCAGCCCCCCCTCTCAGCCCCCTCTCAGCCCCCCTCTCAGCCCCCTCTCAGCCCTGCCTCAGCCCCCCTCTCAGCCCTGCCTCAGCCCCCCCTCTCAGCCCTGCCTCAGCCCCCTCTCAGCCCCTGCCTCAGCCCCCTCTCAGCCCTGCCCTCAGCCCCCTCTCAGCCCTGCCTCAGCCCCCTCTCAGCCCTGCCTCAGCCCCCCTCTCAGCCCTGCCTCAGCCCCCTCTCAGCCCCTGCCTCAGCCCCCTCTCAGCCCTGCCCTCAGCCCCATCTCAGCCCTGCCTCAGCCCCCTCTCAGCCCTGCCTCAGCCCCCTCTCAGCCCTGCCTCAGCCCCCCTCTCAGCCCTGCCTCAGCCCCCTCTCAGCCCCCTCTCAGCCCTGCCTCAGCCCCCCTCTCATCCCCCTCTCAGCCCTGCCTCAGCCCCCCTCTCAGCCCCTGTCTCAGCTCTGCCTCAGCACCCCTCTCAGCTCTGCCTCAGCCCCCTCTCAGCCCTGCCTCAGCCCCCCTCTCAGCTCTGTCTCAGCCTTCCTCTCAGCCCTGCCTCAGCCCCCCTCTCAGCCCTGCCTCAGCCCCCCCCTCTCAGCTCTGCCTCAGTCTTCCTCTCAGCCCTGCCTCAGCCCCCCTCTCAACTCTGCCTCAGCCCCCTCTCAGCCCTGCCTCAGCCCCCTCTCAGCCCCTGCCTCAGCCCCCTCTCAGCCCTGCCTCAGCCCCCCTCTCAGCCCTGCCTCAGCCCCCTCTCAGCCCTGCCTCAGCCCCCCTCTCAGCCCTGCATCAGCCCCCCTCTCAGCCCTGTCTCAGCCCCCTCTCAGCCCTGTCTCAGCCCCCTCTCAGCCCTGCCTCAGTCTCAGCCCTGCCTCAGTCACAGCCCTTCCTCAGTCTCAGCCCTTCCTCAGTCTCAGCCCTGCCTCAGTCTCAGCCCTGCCTCAGTCTCAGCCCCCTCTCAGCCCTGCCTCAGTCTCAGCCCTGCCTCTGCCTCAGTCTCAGTCTCAGCCCTGCCTCAGTCTCAGCCCTGCCTCAGTCTCAGTCTCAGCCCTGCCTCAGTCACAGCCCTGCCTCAGTCTCAGCCTTTCCTCAGTCTCAGCCTTGCCTCTGCCTCAGCCCTGCCTCTGCCACAGCCCTGCCTCAGTCTCAGTCCTGCCTCAGTCACAGCCCTTCCTCAGTCTCAGTCCTGCCTCTGTCTCAGCCCTGTCTGTCTCAGTCACAGCCCTGCCTCATTCACAGCCCTGCCTCAGTCTCTGCCCTGCCTCAGTCTCAGCCCTGCCTCAGTCTCAGCCCTGCCTCAGTCTCAGCCCTGCCTCAGTCTCAGACCTGCCTCAGTCTCAGACCTGCCTCAGTCTCTGCCCCTACCTTAGTCTCAGCCCTGCCTCTGTCTCAGCCCTAACTCATTCTCAGCCCTGCCTCAGTCTCAGTCCTGCCTCCGTCTCAGCCCTGCCTCAGTCTCATTCCTGTCTCAGTCTCAGCTCTACCTCAGTTTCAGCCTTGCCTCAGTCTCAGTCCTGCCTCAGTCTCAGTCTCAGCCCTGCCTCAGTCTCAGCCCTGCCTCAGTCTCAGCCCTGCCTCAGTCTCAGCCCTGTCTCAGTCTCAGCCCCATCTCAGCCCTGCCTCCATCTCAGCCCCTGCCTCAGTCTCAGCCCTGTCTCAGCCCTGTCTCAGTCTCAGCCCTGCCTCAGTCTCAGCCCTGCCTCAGTTTCAGCCCTGTCTCAGTCTCAGCCCTGTCTCAGTCTCAGCCCTGACTCAGTCTCAGCCCTGTCTCAGTCTCAACCCTGCCTCAGTCTCAGCCCTTCCTCAGTCTCAGCCCTTCCTCAGTCCCTGTCTCAGTCTCAGCCCTTCCTCAGTCTCAGCCCTGTCTCAGCCCTGCCTCAGTCTCAGCCCTGCCTCAGTCTCAGCCCTTCCTCAGTCCCTGTCTCAGTCTCAGCCCAGCCTCAGTCTCAGCCCTGTCTCAGCCCTGACTCAGTCTCAGCCCTGTCTCATTCTCAGCCCTGCCTCAGTCTCAGCCCTGCCTCAGTCTCAGCCCCTGCCTCAGTCTCAGCCCTGCCTCAGTCTCAGCCCTGCCTCAGTCTCAGCCCTTCCTCAGTTTCAGCCCTGTCTCAGCCCTGCCTCAGTCTCAGCCCTGCCTCGGTCTCAGCCCTGTCTCAGCCCTGCCTCAGTCTCAGCCCTGCCTCAGTCTCAGCCCTGCCTCGGTCTCAGCCCTTCCTCAGTCTCTGTCTCTTCTGTAATGGCTACTCTTCAACCCTCTTAAACCCATTAAATCTATTACTGACAGTATTTCACCCTCTGTGTCTATATACAGGGGGATTTCACAGTTATCAATACAGTGGGGAGATGGCTGTATTTGCTGTATGCTCCTGGCTGGCAGTTAATCACAGCTTTGTCCTGGAGGGAGTCTGTCTGCAGTACCTCTGTTTCTCCATGTGAGGGCAGTGCTGTCCTAGTGTTCTGTGTGTTTATACCAGCGATATGAGGTTAGCAGGCGTTCCCTAGTGTTCTGTGTGTTTATACCAGCCATATGAGGTTAGCAAGGCGTTCCCTAGTGTTCTGTGTGTTTATACCAGCCATATGAGGTTAGCAGGCGTTCCCTAGTGTTCTGTGTGTTTATACCAGCCATATGAGGTTAGCAAGGCATTCCCTAGTGTTCTGTGTGTTTATACCAGCCATATGAGGTTAGCAAGGCGTTCCCTAGTGTTCTGTGTGTTTATACCAGCCATATGAGGTTAGCAAGGCGTTCCCTAGTGTTCTGTGTGTTTATACCAGTCATATGAGGTTAGCAGGCGTTCGCTAGTGTTCTGTGTGTTTATACCAGCCATATGAGGTTAGCAAGGCGTTCCCTAGTGTTCTGTGTGTTTATACCAGCCATATGAGGTTAGCAAGGCGTTCCCTAGTGTTCTGTGTGTTTATACCAGCCATATGAGGTTAGCAGGCGTTCCCTAGTGTTCTGTGTGTTTATACCAGTCATATGAGGTTAGCAGGCGTTCCCTAGTGTTCTGTGTGTTTATACCAGTCATATGAGGTTAGCAGGGCGTTCCCTAGTGTTCTGTGTGTTTATACCAGCCATATGAGGTTAGCAGGCGTTCCCTAGTGTTCTGTGTGTTTATACCAGCCATATGAGGTTAGCAGCAAGGCGTTCCCTAGTGTTCTGTGTGTTTATACCAGCCATATGAGGTTAGCAAGGCGTTCCCTAGTGTTCTGTGTGTTTATACCAGCCATATGAGGTTAGCAAGGCTTTCCCTAGTGTTCTGTGTGTTTATACCAGTCATATGAGGTTAGCAAGGCGTTCCCTAGTGTTCTGTGTGTTTATACCAGCCATATGAGGTTAGCAAGGCGTTCCCTAGTGTTCTGTGTGTTTATACCAGTCATATGAGGTTAGCAGGCGTTCCCTAGTGTTCTGTGTGTTTATACCAGTCATATGAGGTTAGCAAGGCGTTCCCTAGTGTTCTGTGTGTTTATACCAGCCATATGAGGTTAGCAAGGCGTTCCCTAGTGTTCTGTGTGTTTATACCAGCCATATGAGGTTAGCAGCAAGGCGTTCCCTAGTGTTCTGTGTGTTTATACCAGCCATATGAGGTTAGCAAGGCGTTCCCTAGTGTTCTGTGTGTTTATACCAGCCATATGAGGTTAGCAGGCGTTCCCTAGTGTTCTGTGTGTTTATACCAGCCATATGAGGTTAGCAGCAAGGCGTTCCCTAGTGTTCTGTGTGTTTATACCAGCCATATGAGGTTAGCAGCAAGGCGTTCCCTAGTGTTCTGTGTGTTTATACCAGCCATATGAGGTTAGCAAGGCGTTCCCTAGTGTTCTGTGTGTTTATACCAGTCATATGAGGTTAGCAGGCGTTCCCTAGTGTTCTGTGTGTTTATACCAGTCATATGAGGTTAGCAGGGCGTTCCCTAGTGTTCTGTGTGTTTATACCAGCCATATGAGGTTAGCAGGCGTTCCCTAATGTTCTGTCTGTTTATACCAGCCATATGAGGTTAGCAAGGCGTTCCCTAGTGTTCTGTGTGTTTATACCAGTCATATGAGGTTAGCAGCTAGGCGTTCCCTAGTGTTCTGTGTGTTTATACCAGCCATATGAGGTTAGCAGGCGTTCCCTAGTGTTCTGTGTGTTTATACCAGCCATATGAGGTTAGCAGCTAGGCGTTCCCTAGTGTTCTGTGTGTTTATACCAGTCATATGAGGTTAGCAGCAAGGCGTTCCCTAGTGTTCTGTGTGTTTATACCAGCCATATGAGGTTAGCAAGGCTTTCCCTAGTGTTCTGTGTGTTTATACCAGCCATATGAGGTTAGCAAGGCGTTCCCTAGTGTTCTGTGTGTTTATACCAGCCATATGAGGTTAGCAGCAAGGCGTTCCCTAGTGTTCTGTGTGTTTATACCAGTCATATGAGGTTAGCAAGGCGTTCCCTAGTGTTCTGTGTGTTTATACCAGCCATATGAGGTTAGCAAGGCGTTCCCTAGTGTTCTGTGTGTTTATACCAGTCATATGAGGTTAGCAGGCGTTCCCTAGTGTTCTGTGTGTTTATACCAGTCATATGAGGTTAGCAAGGCGTTCCCTAGTGTTCTGTGTGTTTATACCAGTCATATGAGGTTAGCAAGGCGTTCCCTAGTGTTCTGTGTGTTTATACCAGTCATATGAGGTTAGCAGGCGTTCCCCTAGTGTTCTGTGTGTTTATACCAGCCATATGAGGTTAGCAAGGCGTTCCCTAGTGTTCTGTGTGTTTATACCAGCCATATGAGGTTAGCAGCAAGGCGTTCCCTAGTGTTCTGTGTGTTTATACCAGCCATATGAGGTTAGCAGGCGTTCCCTAGTGTTCTGTGTGTTTATACCAGTCATATGAGGTTAGCAAGGCGTTCCCTAGTGTTCTGTGTGTTTATACCAGCCATATGAGGTTAGCAAGGCGTTCCCTAGTGTTCTGTGTGTTTATACCAGCCATATGAGGTTAGCAAGGCGTTCCCTAGTGTTCTGTGTGTTTATACCAGCCATATGAGGTTAGCAAGGCTTTCCCTAGTGTTCTGTGTGTTTATACCAGTCATATGAGGTTAGCAAGGCGTTCCCTAGTGTTCTGTGTGTTTATACCAGCCATATGAGGTTAGCAAGGCGTTCCCTAGTGTTCTGTGTGTTTATACCAGTCATATGAGGTTAGCAAGGCGTTCCCTAGTGTTCTGTGTGTTTATACCAGTCATATGAGGTTAGCAAGGCGTTCCCTAGTGTTCTGTGTGTTTATACCAGTCATATGAGGTTAGCAGGCGTTCCCTAGTGTTCTGTGTGTTTATACCAGCCATATGAGGTTAGCAGGCGTTCCTTAATGTTCTGTGTGTTTATACCAGCCATATGAGGTTAGCAGGCGTTCCCTAGTGTTCTGTGTGTTTATACCAGTCATATGAGGTTAGCAAGGCGTTCCCTAGTGTTCTGTGTGTTTATACCAGCCATATGAGGTTAGCAAGGCGTTCCCTAGTGTTCTGTGTGTTTATACCAGCCATATGAGGTTAGCAAGGCGTTCCCTAGTGTTCTGTGTGTTTATACCAGCCATATGAGGTTAGCAAGGCGTTCCCTAGTGTTCTGTGTGTTTATACCAGCCATATGAGGTTAGCAAGGCGTTCCCTAGTGTTCTGTGTGTTTATACCAGCCATATGAGGTTAGCAAGGCTTTCCCTAGTGTTCTGTGTGTTTATACCAGCCATATGAGGTTAGCAAGGCGTTCCCTAGTGTTCTGTGTGTTTATACCAGCCATATGAGGTTAGCAAGGCGTTCCCTAGTGTTCTGTGTGTTTATACCAGCCATATGAGGTTAGCAAGGCGTTCCCTAGTGTTCTGTGTGTTTATACCAGCCATATGAGGAGGGGAAGAAGGAGGTCAGAGATCTGGCGCTGTGGTAACAGGACAACAACCTCTACCTCAACGTGATCAAGACAAAGGAGATGATTGTGGACTGCAGGAATAGGAGGAACGAGCACGCCCCCATTTCTCATCGACGGGGCTGCAGTGGAGCAGGTTGAGAACTTCAAGTTCTTTGGTGTCCACATCACCAACAAACTAGAATGGTCCAAACACACCGAGACAGTGGTGAAGAGGGCACGACAAAGCCTATTCCCCCCTCAGGAGACTGAAAAGATTTGTCATGGGTAATCAGATCCCCTTAAAAGTTCAACAGCTGCACCGTCGAAATCATCCTGACTGGTCGCATCACCGCCTGGTACGGCAACTGCTCGGCCTCCGACCGCAAGGCGCTACAGGGGGAAGTGCGTACGGCCCAGTACTTCTACCCCCAGGCCATGAGACTCCGGAACAGCTAATCAAATGGCTACCCGGACTATTAGCAATAGTTAAATAGTCTCAGGAGAAGATGCAGCCAGATCTCTGACCTATGAGAGATAAGACAACAACAGTAGTTAATGATAAGAGAGATAAGACAACAGTAGTTAATGATATGAGAGATAAGACAACAGTAGTTAATGATATGGGAGATAAGACAACAACAGTAGTTAATGAATTGAGAGATAAGACAACTGTAGTTAATGATAAGAGAGATAAGACAACAACAGTAGTTAATGATATGAGAGATAAGACAACAGTAGTTAATGATATGAGAGATAAGACAACAATAGTAGTTAATGATATGAGAGATAAGACAACAATAGTAGTTAATGATATGAGAGATAAGACAACAGTAGTTAATGATTTGAGAGATAAGACAACAATAGTAGTTAATGATATGAGAGACAAGACAACAGTAGTTAATGATATGAGAGATAAGACAACAATAGTAGTTAATGATATGAGCGATAAGACAACTGTAGTTAATGATAAGAGAGATAAGACAACAGTAGTTAATGATAAGAGAGATAAGACAACAGTAGTTAATGACATGAGAGATAAGACAACAGTAGTTAATGATTTGAGAGATAAGACAACAATAGTAGTTAATGATATGAGAGACAAGACAACAGTAGTTAATGATATGAGAGATAAGACAACAATAGTAGTTAATGATATGAGCGATAAGACAACTGTAGTTAATGATAAGAGAGATAAGACAACAGTAGTTAATGATAAGAGAGATAAGACAACAGTAGTTAATGACATGAGAGATAAGACAACAGTAGTTAATGATAAGAGAGATAAGACAACAGTAGTTAATGATATGAGCGATAAGACAACAACAGTAGTTAATGATATGAGCGATAAGACAACAGTAGTTAATGATAAGAGAGATAAGACAACAGTAGTTAATGATATGAGAGATAAGACAACAGTAGTTAATGATAAGAGATATAAGACAACAGGAGTTAATGATATGAGATATAAGACAACAACAGTAGTTAATGATAAGACATTTAAGACAACAGTAGTTAATGATAAGAGAGATAAGACAACAGTAGTTAATGATATGAGAGATAAGACAACAACAGTAGGTAATGATATGAGCGATAAGACAACAACAGTAGTTAATGATAAGAGAGATAAGACAACAGTAGTTAATGATATGAGATATAAGACAACAGTAGTTAATGATATGAGAGATAAGACAACAACAGTAGTTAATGATAAGAGAGATAAGACAACAGTAGTTAATGATATGAGAGATAAGACAACAACAGTAGTTAATGATATGAGCGATAAGACAACAACAGTAGTTAATGATAAGAGAGATAAGACAACAGTAGTTAATGATAAGAGAGATAAGACAACAACAGTAGTTAATGACATGAGCGATAAGACAACAACAGTAGTTAATGATATGAGAGATAAGACAACAGTAGTTAATGATATGAGAGAGATAAGACAACAACAGTAGTTAATGATAAGAGAGATTAGACAACAGTAGTTAATGATAAGAGAGATAAGACAACAACAGTAGTTAATGATAAGAGAGATAAGACAACAACAGTAGATAATGATATGAGCGATAAGACAACAGTAGTTAATGATATGAGCGATAAGACAACAACAGTAGTTAATGATATGAGCGATAAGACAACAACAGTAGTTAATGATATGAGCGATAAGACAACAGTAGTTAATGATAAGAGAGATAAGACAACATTAGTTAATGATATGAGAGATAAGACAACAACAGTAGTTAATGATAAGAGAGATAAGACAACAGTAGTTAATAATATGAGAGATAAGACAACAACAGTAGTTAATGATAAGAGAGATAAGACAACAGTAGTTAATGATATGAGAGATAAGACAACAACAGTAGTTAAGTATAAGACAGATAAGACAACAGTAGTTAATGATAAGAGAGATAAGACAACAGTAGTTATTGATAAGAGAGATAAGACAACAACAGTAGTTAAGTATAAGACAGATAAGACAACAGTAGTTAATGATATGAGAGATAAGACTACAGTAGTTAATGATATGAGAGATAAGACAACAACAGTAGTTAATGATAAGAGAGATAAGACAACAGTAGTTAATGATATGAGAGATAAGACAACAACAGTAGTTAATGATAAGAGAGATAAGACAACAGTAGTTAATGATATGAGAGATAAGACAACAACAGTAGTTAATGATATGAGAGATAAGACAACAGTAGTTAATGATAAGAGAGATAAGACAACAGTAGTTAATGATATGAGCGATAAGACAACAGTAGTTAATGATATGAGAGATAAGACAACAGTAGTTAATGATAAGACAGATAAGACAACAGTAGTAAATGATAAGAGAGATAAGACAACAGTAGTTAATGATATGAGAGATAAGACAACAACAGTAGTTAATGATATGAGAGATAAGACAACAGTAGTTAATGATAAGAGAGATAAGACAACAACAGTAGTTAATGATAAGAGATTTAAGACAACAACAGTAGTTAATGATAAGAGAGATAAGACAACAGTAGTTAATGATATGAGAGATAAGACAACAGTAGTTAATGATATGGGAGATAAGACAACAACAGTAGTTAATGATATGAGATATAAGACAACAGTAGTTAATGTATCCGGAGTGCTGCAGGATATTGTCAGTCAGAATCCTGCTCCACGTCGCTGCTTTATCTTCTCCCTGGGACCTGTTCTCTCCTCTGAGAGATTTAATAATGACTTCTAGACAATTAGTGGAATTGAAATTCATTGCCAAAGCAACAGCCTGTGTGGTCTCATTGTCCAGAGTGCTCAGTGCATATAGATGCTATTGAGCTGTTCTGCTTTTTTGACGGCTAAAGACTGGTTCAATCACATCAATTGGCTGATGACTGAGACCGCGCCAGAGGGACAGACAGCACGCGGTACCTCCTGGTAACTCAACACAGATACATGTGTTCTCTGGATTTCTATTGGGAAGTGATGTAAAACAGATATGAGTGAAATCAAACTAGTTTAGAACGTTGGTCCCGTTTAACAACATTTAACCAACAAAACACTGATGGTACATTAAACAAAGGTTGTTTTATTAACCGTGAAGCCTTCAGTAATTACAGTACCAGTCAAACGTTTGGACACACCTACTCATTCCAGGGGTTTTTCTTAATTTTGTACTATTTTCTACATTGTAGAATAATAGTGAAGACATTAAAACTATGAAATAACTCATATGGAATCATGTAGTAACCAAAAAAGTGTTAAAGAAATCAAAATATATTTGAGATTCTTCAAATTAGCCACCCTTTGCCTTGAAGACAGCTTTGCACACTCTTGGCATTCTCTCAACCAGCTTCACCTGGAATGCTTTTCCAACAGACTTGAAGGAGTTCCCACATATGCTGAGCACTTGTTGGCTGCTTTTCCTTCACTCTGCAGTCCAACTCATCCCAAACCATCTCAATTGGGTTGAGGTGGGGTGATTGTGGAGGCCAGGTCATCTGATGCAGCACTCCATCACTCTCCTTCTTGGTAAAATAGCTCTTACACAGCCTGGACGTGTGTTGGGTCATTTTCCTGTTGAAAAACAAAATTATAGTCCCACTCAGCGCAAACCAGATGGGAAGGCATATCGCTGCAGAATGCTGTGGTAGCCATGCTGGATAAATGTGCCTTGAATTCTAAATAAATTACTGACAGTGTCACAAGCAAAGCCTACACCATCACACCTCCTCCTCCATGCTTCACGGTGGGAACCACACATGCGGAGATCATCCGTTCACCTACTCTGCATCTCATAAAGACATGACGGTTGGAACCAAAAATCTCAAATTTGGACTCATCAGACCAAAGGACATATTTTCACCAGTCTAATGTCCATTGCTCGTGTTTCTTGGCCCAAGCAAGTCTCTTCTTCTTATTGGTGTCCTTTAGTAGTGGTTCCTTTGCAGCAATTCGACCATGAAGGCCTGATTCACGCAGTCTCCTCTGAACAGTTGATGTTGAGATGTGTCTGTTACTTGAACTCTGTGAAGCATTTATTTGGGCTGCAATTTCTGAGGCTGGTAACTCTAATGAACTTATCCTCTGCAGCAGAGGAAACTCTGGGTCTTCCTGTCCTGTGGCGGTCCTCATGAGAGCCAGTTTCATCAAATGAAAATCAAATTTTTAACCAAGAACACATGGTTAGCAGATGTTATTGTGAGCGTAGTGAAATGCTTGTGCTTCTAGTTCCGACAGTCTTGGTATGACTGCAGTAGATCAGTAACTAGGATCAGTCTGACTGTAGTAGATCAGTAACTAGGATCAGTCTTGGTATGACTGTAGTAGATCAGTAACTAGGATCAGTATGACTGTAGTAGATCAGTAATTAGGATCAGTCTTGGTATGACTGTAGCAGATCAGTAACTAGGATCAGTCTTGGTATGACTGTAGTAGATCAGTAACTAGGATCAGTATGACTGTAGTAGATCAGTAACTAGGATCAGTCTTGGTATGACTGTAGTAGATCAGTAACTAGGATCAGTCTTGGTATGACTGTAGTAGATCAGTAACTAGGATCAGTATGACTGTAGTAGATCAGTAACTAGGATCAGTCTGACTGTAGCAGATCAGTAACTAGGATCAGTCTGACTGTAGTAGATCAGTAACTAGGATCAGTATGACTGTAGTAGATCAGTAACTAGGATCAGTCTGACTGTAGTAGATCAGTAACTAGGATCAGTATGACTGTAGTAGATCAGTAACTAGGATCAGTCTGACTGTAGTAGATCAGTAACTAGGATCAGTATGACTGTAGTAGATCAGTAACTAGGATCAGTCTTGGTATGACTGTAGTAGATCAGTAACTAGGATCAGTATGACTGTAGTAGATCAGTAACTAGGATCAGTCTTGGTATGACTGTAGTAGATCAGTAACTAGGATCAGTCTTGGTATGACTGTAGTAGATCAGTAACTAGGATCAGTATGACTGTAGTAGATCAGTAACTAGGATCAGTCTTGGTATGACTGTAGTAGATCAGTAACTAGGATCAGTATGACTGTAGTAGATCAGTAACTAGGATCAGTCTGACTGTAGTAGATCAGTAACTAGGATCAGTATGACTGTAGTAGATCAGTAACTAGGATCAGTCTTGGTATGACTGTAGTAGATCAGTAACTAGGATCAGTATGACTGTAGTAGATCAGTAACTAGGATCAGTCTTGGTATGACTGTAGTAGATCAGTAACTAGGATCAGTCTTGGTATGACTGTAGTAGATCAGTAACTAGGATCAGTCTGACTGTAGTAGATCAGTAACTAGGATCAGTCTGACTGTAGCAGATCAGTAACTAGGATCAGTCTGACTGTAGCAGATCAGTAACTAGGATCAGTCTTGGTATGACTGTAGTAGATCAGTAACTAGGATCAGTCTGACTGTAGTAGATCAGTAACTAGGATCAGTCTGACTGTAGCAGATCAGTAACTAGGATCAGTCTGACTGTAGCAGATCAGTAACTAGGATCAGTCTTGGTATGACTGTAGTAGATCAGTAACTAGGATCAGTCTGACTGTAGTAGATCAGTAACTAGGATCAGTCTGACTGTAGCAGATCAGTAACTAGGATCAGTCTGACTGTAGCAGATCAGTAACTAGGATCAGTCTTGGTATGACTGTAGTAGATCAGTAACTAGGATCAGTCTGACTGTAGTAGATCAGTAACTAGGATCAGTCTGACTGTAGTAGATCAGTAACTAGGATCAGTCTTGGTATGACTGTAGTAGATCAGTAACTAGGATCAGTATGACTGTAGTAGATCAGTAACTAGGATCAGTCTGACTGTAGCAGATCAGTAACTAGGATCAGTATGACTGTAGCAGATCAGTAACTAGGATCAGTCTGACTGTAGTAGATCAGTAACTAGGATCAGTCTGACTGTAGTAGATCAGTAACTAGGATCAGTCTGACTGTAGTAGATCAGTAACTAGGATCAGTATGACTGTAGTAGATCAGTAACTAGGATCAGTATGACTGTAGTCGATCAGTAACTAGGATCAGTCTTGGTATGACTGTAGTAGATCAGTAACTAGGATCAGTCTGACTGTAGTAGATCAGTAACTAGGATCAGTCTGACTGTAGCAGATCAGTAACTAGGATCAGTATGACTGTAGTAGATCAGTAACTAGGATCAGTCTTGGTATGACTGTAGTAGATCAGTAACTAGGATCAGTATGACTGTAGTAGATCAGTAACTAGGATCAGTCTTGGTATGACTGTAGTAGATCAGTAACTAGGATCAGTCTGACTGTAGTAGATCAGTAACTAGGATCAGTATGACTGTAGTAGATCAGTAACTAGGATCAGTATGACTGTAGTAGATCAGTAACTAGGATCAGTCTGACTGTAGTAGATCAGTAACTAGGATCAGTCTGACTGTAGTAGATCAGTAACTAGGATCAGTATGACTGTAGTAGATCAGTAACTAGGATCAGTCTGACTGTAGTAGATCAGTAACTAGGATCAGTCTGACTGTAGTAGATCAGTAACTAGGATCAGTATGACTGTAGTAGATCAGTAACTAGGATCAGTCTGACTGTAGCAGATCAGTAACTAGGATCAGTCTTTGTCTGAGCCTAGTTTGGTAGTTGCAGTCTGTTTGTGTCAACAACCCCCCCTTAGTGCATAGTGTATGGATGTGATTTATTATGTAAATAAGTGGGGGGTGAGGGACGAGGAGTAGGTGGAAGGATGAGTGGGGAGACACTGACCTTCCTTTAATTATGTGTGATGGAGATGAAGGTGAGGCTCAGATGATGAAGATGGATTCTCCCACGTAAATAATTTCCACGCTGTTAGCCGTCCCAGCTCCTACAGCTGTAACCTTGTGGTCCCACAGGTTGAATGATCCCTCTCAGAGGTCCATTATTTATGCCCGACAGGCCCCTTTGTAATGTAGCCACAGGTATTTACTCTGTTTCATTCATTTACATTTTCAATTTGTTTCCATTTGTAATTAGCTGTTTTTTGCCCTATAGGAAACAAAGTGTTTTTTATATTTATATATGTAAACAATCCCCAGGTCCCTAGCAGTTTAATTAAGGATCGGTGTCCCGCTAGTGGGACAACCTCCAGTGAACCTGGATGGGGAGTAATTCAAATAAATTATCAGAAATATTATGTATTTTAAACATTTAGGTACATATAAGTGTCTTATATCTGCTGAAAGCTTAAATTCTTGTTAATCTAACTGCACTGTCCGATTTACAGTAGCTATTACAGCGAAAAACATGCCATGCGATTTCTTGAGGACGGCTCCCGACATCAAAATATTTTTCCACCGGCACAGGTTTCATACATTCACATATAACGATTAAATATTCACTTAACTTTTTCTAAATCTTCCTCTGATTTGTCATCCAAAGGGTCCCAGCTATAACATGTAGTGTCGTTTTGTTAGATAAAATCCTTCTTTATATCTCAAAATGTCTGTTTAGTTGGCGCCATCGATTTGAGCAAATCCACTCGTTCAACTTGCAGAGAAAGGAATACGAAAATCTAAACTTTTCTATTGACTCCTCAGACACCCTGAAATGTAATCAAACTATAATATTTATTTCAGAAAGAAGTATGTTCAATAGGAAACCAATTTAAGCAGGTGCGCAACTTCGTCATGGCATGTAGAAACACGGATTTCCAAGACAGTATAATGATGACACATGTTTACACTAGACTGTGTTGCAGTATGATGATGATGACAACACATGTTTACACTAGACTGTGTTGCAGTATAATGATGACACATGTTTACACTAGACTGTGTTGCAGTATAATGATGACACATGTTTACACTAGACTGTGTTGCAGTATGATGATGATGACAACACATGTTTACACTAGACTGTGTTGCAGTATGATGATGATGACAACACATGTTTACACTAGACTGTGTTGCAGTATGATGACAACAACACATGTTTACACTAGACTGTGTTGCAGTATGATGATGACAACACATGTTTACACTAGACTGTGTTGCAGTATGATGATGATGACAACACATGTTTACACTAGACTGTGTTGCAGTATGATGATGACAACACATGTTTACACTAGACTGTGTTGCAGTATGATGACAACAACACATGTTTACACTAGGCTGTGTTGCAGTATGATGACTAGGCTGTGTTGCAGTATGATGCCTAGGCTGTGTTGCAGTATGATGACTAGGCTGTGTTGCAGTATGATGACTAGACTGTGTTGCAGTATGATGACTAGGCTGTGTTGCAGTATGATGTGTTGCAGTATGATGACTAGACAGTGTTGCAGTATGATGTGTTGCAGTATGATGTGTTGCAGTATGATGTGTTGCAGTATGATATATGTTGGACATTCCATTGACAACACGTGAAAAGACAGGGTTGAATATCGATCCGCTGTCACAACGTAGGTCAGGTTTTGTCTCCACGGTCAGAATACAGCTCTGTGGAACGACTCGTCGTAACGTAGGTCAGGTTCTGTCTCCACGGTCAGAATACAGCTCTGTGGAACGACTCGTCATAACGTAGGTCAGGTTCTGTCTCCACGGTCAGAATACAGCTCTGTGGAACGACTCGTCATAACGTAGGTCAGGTTCTGTCTCCAAGGTCAGAATACAGCTCTGTGGAACGACTCGTCATAACGTAGGTCAGGTTCTGTCTCCATGGTCAGAATACAGCTCTGTGGAACGACTCGTCATAACGTAGGTCAGGTTCTGTCTCCACGGTCAGAATACAGCTCTGTGGAACGACTCGTCATAACGTAGGTCAGGTTCTGTCTCCAAGGTCAGAATACAGCTCTGTGGAACGACTCGTCATAACGTAGGTCAGGTTCTGTCTCCACGGTCAGAATACAGCTCTGTGGAACGACTCGTCTCACAGTCTGATTTTAGATAATCTATTATGTAGTTTATTCAGTGAATGGAAGCCGTTTTTCCATCTCTGGAACCTGGGGGACTTCAAAAGGCAGAACGCCTGCTGTGTGGCCACAGTAAAAGCATGCTATGTTAGCTATCTGCATGCCATGTTAACTATCTGCATGCTATGTTAGCTATCTGCATGCTATGTTAGCTATCTGCATGCTATGTTAACTATCTGCATGCTATGTTAACTATCTGCATGCTATGTTAACTATCTGCATGCTATGTTAACTATCTGCATGCCATGTTAACTATCTGCATGCTATGTTAACTATCTGCATGCTATGTGAGCTATCTGCATGCCATGTTAACTATCTGCATGCTATGTTAGCTATCTGCATGCTATGTGAGCTATCTGCATGCCATGTTAACTATCTGCATGCTATGTTAACTATCTGCATGCTATGTTAACTATCTGCATGCTATGTTAACTATCTGCATGCTATGTGAGCTATCTGCATGCCATGTTAACTATCTGCATGCTATGTTAACTATCTGCATGCTATGTTAGCTATCTGCATGCTATGTTAACTATCTGCATGCTATGTTAACTATCTGCATGCTATGTGAGCTATCTGCATGCTATGTTAGCTATCTGCATGCTATGTTAACTATCTGCATGCTATGTGAGCTATCTGCATGCTATGTGAGCTATCTGCATGCTATGTTAGCTATCTGCATGCTATGTTAACTATCTGCATGCTATGTGAGCTATCTGCATGCTATGTTAGCTATCTGCATGCTATGTTAACTATCTGCATGCTATTTAGCTATCTGCATGCTATGTTAACTATCTGCATGCTATGTTAGCTATCTGCATGCTATGTGAGGTATCTGCATGCTATGTTAACTATCTGCATGCTATGTTAGCTATCTGCATGCTATGTGAGCTATCTGCATGCTATGTGAGCTATCTGCATGCTATGTTAGCTATCTGCATGCTATGTTAACTATCTGCATGCTATGTTAGCTATCTGCATGCTATGTTAACTATCTGCATGCTATGTTAGCTATCTGCATGCTATGTTAACTATCTGCATGCCATGTTAACTATCTGCATGCTCTGTTAACTATCTGCATGCTATGTTAACTATCTGCATGCTATGTGAGGTATATGCATGCTATGTGAGCTATCTGCATGCTATGTTAGCTATCTGCATGCTATGTTAACTATCTGCATGCTATGTTAGCTATCTGCATGCTATGTTAGCTATCTGCATGCTATGTGAGCTATCTGCATGCCATGTTAACTATCTGCATGCTATGTTAACTATCTGCATGCTATGTTAACTATCTGCATGCTTTGTGAGGTATCTGCATGCTATGTTAACTATCTGCATGCTATGTTAGCTATCTGCATGCTATGTTAGCTATCTGCATGCCATGTTAACTATCTGCATGCTATGTTAACTATCTGCATGCTATGTTAGCTATCTGCATGCTATGTTAACTATCTGCATGCCATGTTAACTATCTGCATGCTATGTTAGCTATCTGCATGCTATGTTAACTATCTGCATGCTATGTTAGCTATCTGCATGCTATGTTAACTATCTGCATGCTATGTTAGCTATCTGCATGCCATGTTAACTATCTGCATGCTATGTTAACTATCTGCATGCTATGTTAGCTATCTGCATGCTATGTTAACTATCTGCATGCTATGTTAGCTATCTGCATGCCATGTTAACTATCTGCATGCTATGTTAACTATCTGCATGCTATGTGAGCTATCTGCATGCTATGTGAGCTATCTGCATGCTATGTTAGCTATCTGCATGCCATGTTAACTATCTGCATGCTACGTTATCTATCTGCATGCTATATTAACTATCTGCATGCTATGTTAGCTATCTGCATGCCATGTTAACTATCTGCATCCTATGTTAGCTATCTGCATGCTATGTTAGCTATCTGCATGCCATGTTAACTATCTGCATGCTATGTTAACTATCTGCATGCTATGTTAGCTATCTGCATGCTATGTTAACTATCTGCATGCTATGTTAGCTATCTGCATACCATGTTAACTATCTGCATGCTATGTTAGCTATCTGCATGCTATGTTAGCTATCTGCATGCTACGTTAGCTATCTGCATGCTATATTAACTATCTGCATGCTATGTTAGCTATCTGCATGCCATGTTAACTATCTGCATGCTATGTTAGCTATCTGCATCCTATGTTAACTATCTGCATGCTATGTTAGCTATCTGCATGCTATGTTAACTATCTGCATGCTATGTTAACTATCTGCATGCTATGTTAGCTATCTGCATGCTATGTTAACTATCTGCATGCTATGTTAGCTATCTGCATGCTATGTTAACTATCTGCATGCTATGTTAACTATCTGCATGCTATATTAACTATCTGCATGCTATGTTAGCTATCTGCATGCCATGTTAACTATCTGCATGCTATGTTAGCTATCTGCATGCCATGTTAACTATCTGCATGCTACGTTAGCTATCTGCATGCTATGTTAGCTATCTGCATGCTATGTGAGCTATCAACACACTGTGGTAACCGTGTTCATCTTGGCCCTGCCGGGTAATCACCGTGGTAACCGTGTTCATCTTGGCCCTGCCGGGTAATCACCGTGGTAACCGTGTTCATCTTGGCCCTGCTGGGTAATCAGGCCTGTCGGACGGCCAACCCCCCCCCTTTGTATCTAACTCCGATTCAACTGATCGTTGAGATGCAGGAAGTAAAGTTCAGCCGAAACCATCGTAGTGTCACATCCATGTTGAAGGTTTGACCAGCAGAGATGAACATGAGATACCAAACCAGGTTGACATTGTTTTCCTGAATAACATCACCAAGAGGTCGTATATTTACTCTACGCTGGAATAACAATATCAATGCAACATTGTAAAGTGTTGGTCCCATGTTTCATGAGCTGAAATGAAAGATCCCAGAAATGTTCATTATTTTAATAACAAAAAGCATATTTCTCTCGAATGTAATTCACAAAATGTGTTTACATCAATGTTGGTGAACATTGACAAGATAATCCGTCCACCTGACAGGTGTGGCATATCAAGAAGCTGATTAAACGGCAGGATCATTACACAGGTGCACCTTGTGTTGGGGACAATAAAAGGCCACTGGTTTTCTGATTCACGGCCCTACTTTTTTTTAAAAGGTACACTGTATATACAAACGTATGTGGACACCCTATAAAATGAGTGGATTCGGCTATTTCAGCCACACCGTTTGCTGACAGGTGTTTAAAACTGAGCACACAGCCATGCAATCTCCATAGACAAACATTGGCAATAGAACGGCCTTCCTGAAGAGCTCAGTAACATTCAACATGGCACAGTCACAGGACGCCACCTTTCCAACAAGTCAGTTCGTCAGATTTCTGCGCTGGTAAAGCTGCCCCTGTCAATTGTAAGTGCTGCTATTGTGAAGTGGAAACGTCTAGGAGCAACAACGGCTCAGCCGGGAAGTGGTAGGCCACACAAACTCACAGAACGGGACCTCCGACTGCTGAAGTGCGAAGCGCGTAAAAATCGTCTGTCCTCAGTTGCATCACTCACTACCGAGTTCCAAACTGCCTCTGGAAGCAACATCAGCACGATAACTGTTAGTCGGAAGTTTCATGAAATGGGTTTCCATGGCCGAGCAGCCGCACACAAGCCTAAGATCACCATGTGCAATGCAAAGCGTTGGTTGGAGGGGTGTAAAGCTCGCCGCCATTGTACTCTGGAGCAGTGGAAACACGTTCTCTGGAGTGATGAATCACGCTCCATCTTCTGGCATTCAGACAGATGAATCTGGGTTTGGCGGATGAATCTGGGTTCGGCGGATGCGAGGAGAACACTACCTGCCCCAATACATAGGGCCAACTGTAAAGTTTGGTGGAGGAGGAATAATGGTCTGGGGCTGTTTTTCATGGTTCGGGCCCCTTAATTCCAGTGACGGGAAATCTTAACCCTACAGCATACAATGACATTCTAGACGATTCTGTGCTTCCAACTTTGTGGCAACAGTTTGGGGAAGGCCCTTTCCTGTTTCAGCATGACAATGCCCCCGTGCACAAAGCGAGGTCCCTACAGAAACGGTTTGTCGAGATCAGTGTGGAAGAACTTGAATGGCCTGCACAGAGCCCTGACCTTAACCCCATCGAAAAGCTTTCGGGATGAATTGGAACGCCGACTGCGAGCCAGGTCTAATCGCCCAACATCAGTCCCCCACCTCACTAATGCTCTTGTGACTGAATGGAAGAAAGTCCCAGCAGCAATGTTCCAACATCTGGTGGAAAGCCTTCCCAGAAGAGTGGAGGCTTTTATAGCAGTAAAGGGGGGACCAACTCCATATTAATGCCCATGATTTTGGAATGAGATGTTCGACGAGTAGATGTCCACATACTTTTGGCCATTGTCACGTCCTGACCGTAGTAAGTTGTTATTTTCTATGGTAGAGTAGGTCAGGGCGTGACAGGGGGTGTTTGTCTGTTTTTGTATTTCTATGTTCAGTTTCTATGTTTTGTATTTCTTTATGTTGGGCCGAGTATGGTTCCTAACCAGAGACAGCTGTCTATCGTTGTCTCTAATTAGGAACCATACTTAGGCAGCCTGTTTTTTTCCATTGGGTTTTGTGGGTAGTCGTTTTTGTTATTTTTGTTTAAGTGTCGTCATTAAAAGAAATATGAGCACTTTACGCCTTGGTCCCCTTCATACGACCCTCGTTACAGCCATTTAGTGTACCTGTGATCAACAGATGCATATCTGTATTCCCAGTCCTGTGAAATCCATAGATTAAGGTCTAAGGAATTTATTTAAATTGACTGAATTCCTGAATATGAACTGAAAGTAAGTAAAATCTTATTGAGTTTATATTTCAGTTCAGAATATAATCAAAACACTAGGGGTCCTACAACAGATTAGGAGTCAGATAGTCAGAATGAACAGTAGTCTGAAGAGTAGAATTGAAAAGTGTCTGTCAGACTGCTTCAGACCGCTCTACGAGGGACTCTGTCAGGCTGCTTCAGACCGCTCTACGAGGGGCTCTGTCAGACTGCTTCAGACCGCTCTACGAGGGGCTCTGTCAGACTGCTTCAGACCGCTCTACGAGGGGCTCTGTCAGACAGACTGCTTCAGACCGCTCTACGAGGGGCTCTGTCAGACAGACTGCTTCAGACCGCTCTACGAGGGGCTCTGTCAGACAGACTGCTTCAGACCGCTCTACGAGGGGCTCTGTCAGACTGCTTCAGACCGCTCTACGAGGAGCTCTGTCAGACTGCTTCAGACCGCTCTACGAGGAGCTCTGTCAGACTGCTTCAGACCGCTTTACGAGGGGCTCTGTCAGACTGCTTCAGACCGCTCTACGAGGGGCTCTGTCAGACTGCTTCAGACCGCTCTACGAGGGGCTCTGTCAGACTGACTGCTTCAGACCGCTCTACGAGGGGCTCTATCAGACAGACTGCTTCAGACCGCTCTACGAGGGGCTCTGTCAGACTGACTGCTTCAGACCGCTTTACGAGGGGCTCTGTCAGACTGCTTCAGACCGCTCTACGAGGGGCTCTGTCAGACTGCTTCAGACCGCTCTACGAGGGGCTCTGTCAGACTGCTTCAGAACGCTCTACGTGGGGCTCTGTCAGACTGCTTCAGACCGCTCTACGAGGGGCTCTATCAGACTGACTGCTTCAGACCGCTCTACGAGGGGCTCTATCAGACTGACTGCTTCAGACTCGCTCCACACTCTGTGTCGTTCTCTCTCTTGACATTTCCGTGGCTGAAAATGTTTCATGCATTTTTATTGTTGTTTTTTCTCCCCCCTCAATTCATAAATAATGTATTTATTTATCATGGAAATCTGTTTTGGAATTAGACTAGCACACTTCAAAGACGGACAGGCTTTGATATGTCTGATTTTCACTGAGTATCAGAAGATTTATTCAATTTATGTAAAGTACCTCCGGGGTAATAAAGGTGGAGTTTGAATACGTTTGACTGAACTAAATTGCATAATGAGGAGGTTTTCTACCCTTATCATTAAAGTAGTAAATCTAATCCCCAGGTTGAAGGGATCATTTGGCAGCCGAACACACGGTAAGGTCCCGTTAACGGGACAACACCGCTCTGATATACAGTACGTACTGTAGTTTAAACTGACTGGGAGTCAGTACTGTAGTTTAAACTGACTGGGAGTCAGTACGTACTGTAGTTTAAACTGACTGGGAGTCAGTACGTACTGTAGTTTAAACTGACTGGGAGTCAGTACGTACTGTAGTTTAAACTGACTGGGAGTCAGTATGTACTGTAGTTTAAACTGACTGGGAGTCAGTACTGTAGTTTAAACTGACTGGGAGTCAGTGCTGTAGTTTAAACTGACTGGGAGTCAGTACGTACTGTAGTTTAAACTGACCGGGAGTCAGTACGTACTGTAGTTTAAACTGACCGGGAGTC
>NW_025548293.1:0-12500 GCF_905237065.1 Salmo salar | reverse complement strand
TCCATACAGACTCGGGCCGGGGACGGAATAACACACACACACACACACACGTCACATGTCTCCTCTGACCTATAACCTCTAACCTGCCAGCCAATGGCTGTTCTTCAGATCCTGGATGATATGCTAAAACACCTCAACATACCTCAATGGAGGAACAGAACAGCGAGGTAATAGAAGAACCTAAGGTTACAGTAGAATACAGAGGAATACACGTCCTTCAGTATCAAACAACCACTTTCTAATATAATACCTGATTTATCCTGCTTATTCAGTCTACGGTAAACAGCAATGCAAAATGACACAGGATATAGAAACTAAAGTACAGGTACATAAAGATGTTTGAATTAGTATATTTCTGAACAACAGTGAGATATTTCTTTGTGTGTATTTCAGAGGAAGGTCACAGGGACAAGGACCAGTTCCATACAATCAACCTAACGACCCTAATTAGAAACATCTACCTAACGACCCTAATTAGAAACATCTACCTAACGACCCTAATTAGAAACATCTACCTAACGACTATAGTCCTGGACCCTATCTACCTAACGACTATAGTCCTGGACCCTATCAACCTAACGACTATAGTCCTGGATCCTATCTACCTAACGACTATAGTCCTGGATCCTATATAAAAACAGCTACCTAACGACTATAGTCCTGGATCCTATCTACCTAACGACTATAGTCCTGGACCCTATCTACCTAACGACTATAGTCCTGGACCCTATATAAAGACAGCTACCTAACGACTATAGTCCTGGATCCTATCTACCTAACGACTGTAGTCCTGGATCCTATCTACCTAACGACTGTAGTCCTGGATCCTATCTACCTAACGACTATAGTCCTGGATCCTATCTACCTAACAACTATAGTCCTGGATCCTATATAAAGACAGCTGCCTAACGACTATAGTCCTGGACCCTATCTACCTAACGACTATAGTCCTGGACCCTATCTACCTAACGACTATAGTCCTGGATGCTATCTACCTAACGACTATAGTCCTGGACCCTATCTACCTAACGACTGTAGTCCTCGACCCTATCTACCTAACGACTGTAGTCCTGGACCCTATCTACCTAACGACTATAGTACTGGACCCTATATACCAAACGACTATAGTCCTGGACCCTATATAAATACAGCTACCTAACGACTATAGTCCTGGACCCTATCTACCTAACGACTGTAGTCCTGGACCCTATCTACCTAACGACTATAGTCCTGGACACTATCTACCTAACGACTATAGTCCTGGACCCTATATAAAGACAGCTACCTAACGACTGTAGTCCTGGACCCTATCTACCTAACGACTGTAGTCCTGGACCCTATCTACCTAACGACTATAGTCCTGGACCCTATATAAATACAGCTACCTAACAACTATAGTACTGGACCCTATCTACCTAACGACTATAGTGCTTGACCCTATATAAATACAGCTACCTAACGACTATAGTCCTGGACCCTATCTACCTAACGACTATAGTCCTGGACCCTATCTGCCTAACGACTATAGTCCTGGACCCTATATAAATACAGCTACCTAACGACTATAGTCCTGGACCCTATCTACCTAACGACTATAGTCCTGGACCCTATCTACCTAATGACTATAGTCCTGGACCCTATATAAAGACAGCTACCTAACGACTATAGTCCTGGACACTATATACCTAACGAGTATAGTCCTGGACCCTATCTACCTAACGACTATAGTCCTAGACCCTATCTACCTAACGACTATAGTCCTGGACCCTATCTACCTAACGACTGTAGTCCTGGACCCTATATAAAGACAGCTACCTAACGACTATAGTCTTGGACCCTATCTACCTAACGACTATAGTCCTGTTCCCTATCTACCTAACGACTATAGTCCTGGACCCTATCTACCTAACGACTATAGTCCTGGACCCTATCTACCTAATGACTATAGTCCTGGATCCTATCTACCTAACGACTATAGTCCTGGACCCTATCTACCTAGCGACTATAGTCCTGGACCCTATATAAAGACAGCTACCTAACGACTATAGTCTTGGACCCTATCTACCTAACGACTATAGTCCTGTTCCCTATCTACCTAACGACTATAGTCCTGGACCCTATCTACCTAACGACTATAGTCCTGGACCCTATCTACCTAATGACTATAGTCCTGGATCCTATCTACCTAACGACTATAGTCCTGGACCCTATCTACCTAACGACTATAGTCCTGGACCCTATCTACCTAATGACTATAGTCCTGGATCCTATCTACCTAACGACTATAGTCCTGGACCCTATCTACCTAACGACTATAGTCCTGGACCCTATCTACCTAACGACTATCAAATCAAATCAAATCAAATTTATTTATATAGCCTTTCGTACATCAGCTGATATTCTCAAAGTGCTGTACAGAAACTCAGCCTAAAACCCCAAACAGCAAGCAAAGCATGTGAAAGAAGCACGGTGGCTAGGAAAAACTCCCTAGGAAAAACTCCCTAGAAAGGCCAAAAACCTAGGAAGAAACCTAGAGAGGAACCAGGCTATGAGGACACTATATACCTAACGACTATAGTCCTGGACACTATATACCTAACGACTATAGTCCTGGACCCTATCTACCTAACGACTATAGTCCTGGACCCTATCTACCTAACGACTGTAGTCCTGGACCCTATATAAAGACAGCTACCTAACGACTATAGTCTTGGACCCTATCTACCTAACGACTATAGTCCTGTTCCCTATCTACCTAACGACTATAGTCCTGGACCCTATCTACCTAACGACTATAGTCCTGGACCCTATCTACCTAATGACTATAGTCCTGGATCCTATCTACCTAACGACTATAGTCCTGGACCCTATCTACCTAACGACTATAGTCCTGTTCCCTATCTACCTAACGACTGTAGTCCTGGACCCTATCTACCTAACGACTATAGTCCTGGACCCTATCTACCTAACGACTATCAAATCAAATCAAATCAAATTTATTTATATAGCCTTTCGTACATCAGCTGATATTCTCAAAGTGCTGTACAGAAACTCAGCCTAAAACCCCAAACAGCAAGCAAAGCATGTGAAAGAAGCACGGTGGCTAGGAAAAACTCCCCTAGGAAAAACTCCCTAGAAAGGCCAAAAACCTAGGAAGAAACCTAGAGAGGAACCAGGCTATGAGGGGTGGCCAGTCCTCTTCTGGCTGTGCCGGGTGGATATTATAACAGAACATGGTCAAGATGTTAAAATGTTCATAAATGACCAGCATGGTCAAATAATAATAATCATAGTAGTTGTCGAGGGTGCAACAAGCACGTCCGGTGAACAGGTCAGGGTTCCATAGCCGCAGGCAGAACAGTTGAAACTGGAGCAGCAGCACGGCCAGGTGGACTGGGGACAGCAAGGAGTCATCATACCAGGTAGTCCTGAGGCATGGTCCTAGGGCTCAGGTCCTCCGAGAGAAAGACAGAAAGAGAGAAAGAGAGAATTAGAGAGAGCATATTTAAATTCACACAGGACACCGGATAAGACAAGAGAAATACTCCAGATGTAACAGACTGACCCTAGCCCCCGACACATAAACTACTGCAGCATAAATACTGGAGGCTGAGACAGGAGGGATCAGAAGACACTGTGGCCCCATCCGATGATACCCCGGACAGGGCCAAACAGGCAGGATATAACCCCACCCACTTTGCCAAAGCACAGCCCCCACACCACTAGAGGGATGTCTCCAACCACCAACTTACCGTCCTAAGACAAGGCCGAGTATAGCCCACAACGATCTCCGCCATGGCACAACCCAAGGGGGGGGCGCCAACCCAGACAGGAAGACCACGTCAGTGACTCAACCCACTCAAGTGACGCACCCCTCCCATGGACGGCATGGAAGAACACCAGTAGGCCAGTGACTCAGCCCCTGTAAAAGGGTTAGAGGCAGAGAATCCCAGTGGAAAGAGGGGAACCGGCAAGGCAGAGACAGCAAGGGCGGTTCGTTGCTCCAGGGCCTTTCTGTTCACCTTCACACTCCTGGGCCAGACTATACTTAATCATAGGACCTACTGAAGAGATAAGTCTTCAGTAAAGACTTAAAGGTTGAGACTGAGTCTGCGTCTCTCACATTGGTAGGCAGACCATTCCATAAAAATTGAGCTCTATAGGAGAAAGCCCTACCTCCAGCCGTTTGCTTAGAAATTCTAGGGACAATTAGGAGGCCTGCGTCTTGTGACCGTAGCGTACGTGTAGGTATGTACGGCAGGACCAAATCGGAAAGATAGGTAGGAGCAAGCCCATGTAATGCTTTGTAGGTTAGCAGTAAAACCTTGAAATCAGCCCTTGCCTTAACAGGAAGCCAGTGACTATAGTCCTGGATCCTATCTACCTAACGACTGTAGTCCTGGACCCTATCTACCTAACGACTATAGTCCTGGATCCTATCTACCTAACGACTGTAGTCCTGGACCCTATCTACCTAACGACTATAGTCCTGGACCCTATCTACCTAACGACTATAGTCCTGGACACTATCTACCTAACGACTATAGTCCTGGACCCTATCTACCTAACGACTATAGTCCTGGACCCTATATACCCAACGACTATAGTCCTGAACCCTATCTACCTAACGACTATAGTCCTGGACCCTATATACCTAACGACTAGAGTCCTGGACCCTATCTACCTAACGACTATAGTCCTGGACCTTATCTACCTAACGACTATAGTCCTGGACCCTATCTACCTAACGACTATAGTCCTGGACCCTATCTACCTAACGACTATAGTCCTGGACCCTATCTACCTAACGACTATAGTCCTGGACCCTATCTACCTAACGACTATAGTCCTGTTCCCTATCTACCTAACGACTGGAATCCTGGACCCTATCTACCTAACGACTATAGTCCTGGACCCTATCTACCTAACGACTATAGTCCTGGACCCTATCTACCTAACGACTATAGTCCTGGACCCTATCTACCTAACGACTATAGTCCTGGACCCTATCTACCTAACGACTATAGTCCTGGACCCTATCTACCTAACGACTATAGTCCTGTTCCCTATCTACCTAACGACTATAGTCCTGGACCCTATCTACCTAACGACTATAGTCCTGGATCCAATATAACGTCACTCTGACCCTCAGCTGTCTCCAGCCTGCAGCCCCATTACCTGCTGCAGCTCAGATCTCCCCATCACTCCACTTCCCTGCTCTTGAATAATTAGAATAGATATTTGACAGTGTTGTGTGAGTGGCTGAAGGAGCTGTGAATGGCAGAGCTGAATGCTTGTCCATCACTCTATTCACTGGTTACAGGTGGTCAGGTGGTCTCATCTCACTCCGCATATCCGCCGCTGCGTGACAGCAGTCTGCAATTTGCATGTTTGGACAGACAACAAACGGGCCTGTGCATGTCAAACTAGGTGGTGATGCGTGACAGTTTGAACACAATGCTGTCTCCTCTTAGCCTGACCCTCGACCCGCCTAATGTCTCCGTCACAATCACAGGAAGATGGGAGAAATCAGCCTGCCCTTCTCCACAATGCATCTGATACCAATACCATTATTATGGTCTCTGTCTCTCTCTCTCTCTCTCTCTTTCCTCTCTGTCTTGCTTCTCTCTCTCTTCTCTCTCTCTCGCTCTCTTCTCTCTCTCTTTCCTCTCTGTCTTGCTTCTCTCTCTCTTCTCTCTCTTTCTCTCTTCTCTCTCTCACTCTCTCACTCTCTCTTTCTCTCTTCTCTCTCTCACTCTCTCCTCTCTATCTCTAACTCGCTCTCCTCTCTCTCTCTCTCTCTCTCTCTCTCTCTCTCTCTTTCTCTCTCTCCTTCTCTCTGGTACTCTATCTTAGAGTGGCTTGTCTTGGTCTGTCAATCCCAGAGGCCTTTAGGGTCGTTTTAGGACAAAGATAATGAGTCCGAAGGAATTGTTGTGAATCTCTTGTTGTGGCCACATGGAGGAAATACATTGACATAATGGAGATTATTTTGAATGTTTTAGACTGGACTGGGAACAATTTTGACCCGATGTTATAATATTAAGGTGAAAGCTAATCTTTAATGAGTAATTTAACAGTCTAAAAAGACCATCACAGGAAGAAGCTTTGTTCAGCTCTTTAAAAGCAATATCTATCCCAAAAAAAACTGATATTATCTTTCCTGTTATAACACATGATAATGAAGCTGTTATCTCCACCATACATCACCTGATCATCACTGTGATGAAACAGCGACACTAATTACCTGTTAAACACCTGAACACTTCCTATGGTGCAGCTTTACTACTGCAGGATCACTTCCCTGTTACTTCCCTTGGTTCAGCTCTCTACAGAGGTTAAATCACTCTGAAATAATGAAGAGTTCTTCTTTTTATCACAACCCCCAACAAATTGTCTCTCACAGCAGTTTGGATCTGAACTTTCTACTGCTTGTTGAGGCAGATAAAGGGAACGTTTTAAAACGGATCTCGGTGTAGAATATATCCCAGGAGTAGAGAGTTTTACACTTAAGCCATAATCACTCTCTGGGTTTTAGCGATGTACTTTACATATTTAAGGAGATAGTTACTTCATGAGCTCATGTTGTAAGAGTTAGAGTTAAAAGTCACTATCATATCTCTGGGGGGGTTAATGAACGGTGGGGGGGGGCGCCTGATTACAACGTTTAATAGACACGCAATCCTCCTGAATTCTCGGATAGTCAGCAGAACTGGTGTGTTTCTGTACCACTCGGTGTTTTAAAGTGGAATTGACCATGGGTTTTTTTAAAACTACTTTGAAGAAATTAAATGAACATATAGTCATAGTGTGGGTCTAAAATATCACATCTGGAGTTTTATGCTTCAAAATCAACTTCATAAACAGGTTTTTAAATCAACTTCATAACAGGTTTTTAAATCAATTTCATAACAGGTTCATTTAAAAAAAAAAACAGCTTCTATTTGTCTCAACATTCCATCATGTACAGTAAGGTATTGTTGTCAGAATTAAAACGTATGCAGTCAATACCTGATTAACACAATTCACCAGTAAAGGGCTAGGTGGTCTAACACATTGCTGTTAGGTTGTAAATCACATATAGTACAATGTTTGCTGCCTCCGGCCATTCTGGGGATGAACAACCAATATTCTGGACAAAAACGGATGGTAAGGGAAGTGTTTGTGAATCTCAACACAATCAGTCTAGCTATGCAGTACGTCGGCTAAGAAGACTGTAGAGTATCTATAATTGTAGGCCTACTCATTTAGCAAGCTAGCAGTTTTCTAGAACCTAAAATAACATATAACCTTGTATTGTAGGTAGCTAGCAGGTAGCTAGCAATTTTCTGGAACCTAAAATAACATATAGCCTTGTATTGTAGGTAGCTAGCAGCTAGCTAGCAGTTTTCTAGAACCTAAAATAACATATAGCCTTGTATTGTAGGTAGCTAGCAGCTAGCTAGCAGTTTTCTTGAACCTAAAATAACATATAGCCTTGTATTGTAGGTAGCTAGCAGCTAGCTAGCAGTTTTCTAGAACCTAAAATAACACAGAGCCTTGTATTGTAGATAGCTAGCAGCTAGCTAGCAGTTTTCTAGAACCTAAAATAATATACAGCCTTCTATTGTAGGTAGCTAGCAGCTAGCTAGCAGTTTTCTAGAACCTAAAATAACATATAGCCTTGTATTGTAGGTAGCTAGCAGCTAGCTAGCAGCTAGCTAGCAGTTTTCTGAAACAGCCTTTGGTTTGAATCGAAACGACTTCTATAAATTATATTTTGTCTCACAGTCTTTTGGGAGAATACCACAGCGGTTACCTCACCAGCCCAATGTCAAACTAGTGAACAGTTCAAAAACAAAAAAACATGCTGTTGTAATTAGGATTCTCCTTTTCCTGTCTAGAAAACATCTTGTCGGTGACATGGATATTTAGTCACGTTTTGTAAAAGCAGCCTGTCTGTGAGGGCGGACTACTAAACCTTCAGCTAATCTGTCTGTCAGTTCAGAGGCTGCCACCAGTCAACCCTGGCAACGTAATTAACACTCATGTCATGATTAGTATTTGTCTGTATACGTCTCATCGCAGGAGATATTTGAGTTCCCGTTGCGCTTTGGGAACCTCTGAAAGCATTTGAATAAAGACGTCCATTTTCTTTTTTTTGTTTCTTCGGAGCTCCGTTGTCTGACAGGAGAGATTAGCTGGAATGTTAGTTTAATCCTGCCATTGGAGCGCTGCTGCCTGTACCGTATAACTCGGCCGTTACAGCAGCTCTTTATATCAAACACACACACAGAGAGGAAAAGCCTCTGACCACATCAAGACCTCTTCTGGAACCTGTTGTCACAACACAGGAGGAATGTTAAACTACAGCTGTGTTCCAACACGAAGCAGCCTCCTCCTCCTCCTCCTCCTCCTCCTCCTCCTCCTCCTCCTCCTCCTCATTATGACTGGATCAGGACTGTGTTACAGTGTTAAAGTTGGATAATGTATTGCACTGCCTGGCTGAGACAGTCCGGTAATAGATCATGTATTGTCCTGCCTGGCTGAGACAGTCCGGTAATAGATAATGTATTGTCCTGCCTGGCTGAGACAGTCTGATAATAGATAATGTATTGTCCTGCCTGGCTGAGACAGTCTGATAATAGATAATGTATTGTCCTGCCTGGCTGAGACAGTCTGATAATAGATAATGTATTGTCCTGCCTGGCTGAGACAGTCTGATAATAGATAATGTATTGTCCTGCCTGGCTGAGACAGTCTGATAATAGATTATGTATTGTCCTGCCTGGCTGAGACAGTCTGATAATAGATAATGTATTGTCCTGCCTGGCTGAGACAGTCTGATAATAGATTATGTATTGTCCTGCCTGGCTGAGTCTCCATCAGATTGTCTCTGTCTTTACATCAGACCAGCCGTGTCTCATTAGTACGGACAGGCTAACATCCTCTCCTCTCCTCTCCTCTCCTCTCCTCTCCTCTCCTCTCCTCTCCCTCTCCTCTCCTCTCCTCTCCTCTCCTCTCCTCTCCTCTCCTCTCCTCTCCTCTCCTCTCCTCTCCTCTCCTCTCCTCTCCTCTCCTCTCCTCTCCTCTCCTCTCCTCTCCTCTCCTCTCCTCTCCTCTCCTCTCCTCTCCTCTCCTCTCCTCTCCTCTCCCTCTCCTCTCCCTCTCCTCTCCTCTCCTCTTCTCTTTCCTCCACACTCCATTCCTCTGTTTTATTGTTGTTATTTATCTCCCTCATTAATTAGTGTATTTATTTCACATGGAGCCTCTCTGTGAGATGAAGCCTTTCTCTGTGTCTCTCAGTGCCAGGTCCGTCCTCGGGGACAAGAGGCCCATGATCTTGCTGGCAGAGTTACCCTCACTGTGGAGAGAAACAAAGAAAGCCCCAAATCTCCTCCCCAGACTCTCTCTCTCTCGTCCCTCCCCAGCTCCACCCTACTGATCCCTGGGCCTGGGGGAGGGAGGAGAGGGGGAGCCCAAAATGAATAATACAAGAAAAAAAGGGAAGATTTGACGATGAGCTCCCATAACCTCAGTGTAAAGCCATTCTATTGAGTCCTGGTGTTTAGAGCTAACCCTATCCTAACATCAAAACCCTATCCTAACATCAAAACCCTATCCTAACATCAAAACCCTATCCTAACATCAAAACCCTATCCTAACATCAAAACCCTATCCTAACATCAAAACCCTATCCTAACATCAGAACCCTATCCTAACATCAAAACCCTATCCTAACATCAGAACCCTATCCTAACATCAGAACCCTATCCTAACATCAAAACCCTATCCTAACATCAAAACCCTATCCTAACATCAGAACCCTATCCTCAACATCAAAACCCTGTCCTAACATCAAAACCCTGTCCTAACATCAGAACCCTATCCTAACATCAAAACCCTATCCTAACATCAAAACCCTATCCTAACATCAAAACCCTATCCTAACATCAGAACCCTATCCTAACATCAAAACCCTATCCTAACATCAAAACCCTACCCTAACATCAGAACCCTATCCTGACATCAGAACCCTAACCCTATCCTAACATCAAAACCCGATCCTAACATCAAAACCCTATCCTAACATCAAAACCCTATCCTAACATCAAAACCCTATCCTAACATCGGAACCCTGTCCTAACATCAGAACCCTAACCCTATCCCAACATCAAAACCCTATCCTAACATCAAAACCCTGTCCTAACATCAAAACCCTATCCTAACATCAAAACCCTATCCTAACATCAGAACCCTATCCTAACATCAAAACCCTATCCTAACATCAAAACCCTATCCTAACATCAAAACCCTATCCTGACATCAAAACCCTGTCCTAACATCAAAACCCTATCCTAACATCAAAACCCTATCCTAACATCAAAACCCTATCCTAACATCAAAACCCTATCCTAACATCAAAACCCTATCCTAACATCAAAACCCTATCCTAACATCAAAACCCTATCCTAACATCAAAACCCTATCCTAACATCAAAACCCTGTCCTAACATCAAAACCCTATCCTAACATCAAAACCCTATCCTAACATCAAAACCCTATCCTAACATCAGAACCCAACCCTATCCCAACATCAAAACCCTATCCTAACATCAGAACCCTATCCTAACATCAAAACCCTATCCTAACATCAAAACCCTATCCTGACATCAAAACCCTATCCTAACATCAGAACCCTATCCTAACATCAAAACCCTATCCTAACATCAAAACCCTATCCTAACATCAAAACCCTATCCTAACATCAAAACCCTATCCTAACATCAAAACCCTATCCTAACATCAAAACCCTATCCTAACATCAAAACCCTATCCTAACATCAAAACCCTATCCTAACATCAAAACCCTATCCTAACATCAAAACCCTATCCTAACATCAAAACCCTAACCCTATCCTAACATCAAAACCCTATCCTAACATCAGAACCCTAACCCTATCCTAACATCAAAAACCCTATCCTGACATCAAAACCCTGTCCTGACATCAAAACCCTATCCTAACATCAAAACCCTATCCTGACATCAAAACCCTATCCTAACATCAAAACCCTAACCCTATCCTAACATCAAAACCCTATCCTAACATCAGAACCCTAACCCTATCCTAACATCAAAACCCTATCCTGACATCAAAACCCTATCCTGACATCAGAACCCTATCCTAACATCAAAACCCTATCCTGACATCAAAACCCTATCCTAACATCAAAACCCTATCCTAACATCAGAACCCTATCCTAACATCAGAACCCTACCCTAACATCAGAACCCTACCCTAACATCAGAACCCTACCCTAACATCAGAACCCTAACCCTACCCTAACATCAGAACCCTACCCTAACATCAGAACCCTACCCTAACATCAGAACCCTATCCTGACATCAAAACCCTATCCTAACATCAAAACCCTATCCTAACATCAGAACCCTATCCTAACATCAGAACCCTACCCTAACATCAGAACCCTACCCTAACATCAGAACCCTACCCTAACATCAGAACCCTAACCCTACCCTAACATCAGAACCCTACCCTAACATCAGAACCCTATCCTAACATCAAAACCCTATCCTAACATCAAAACCCTATCCTAACATCAAAACCCTATCCTAACATCAAAACCCTATCCTAACATCAAAACCCTATCCTAACATCAAAACCCTATCCTAACATCAAAACCCTATCCTAACATCAAAACCCTATCCTAACATCAAGACCCTATCCTAACATCAAAAGCCCTGTCCTAACATCAAAACCCTATCCTAACATCAAAACCCTATCCTAACATCAGAACCCTATCCTAACATCAAAACCCTATCCTAACATCAAAACCCTATCCTAACATCAAAACCCTATCCTAACATCAAAACCCTATCCTAACAACAGAACCCTATCCTAACATCAAAACCCTATCCTAACATCAAAACCCTATCCTAACATCAGAACCCTATCCTAACATCAAAACCCTATCCTAACATCAAAACCCTATCCTAACATCAGAACCCTACCCTACCATCAGAACCCTAACCCTACCCTAACATCAGAACCCTATCCTAACATCAAAACCCTATCCTAACATCAGAACCCTACCCTAACATCAGAACCCTACCCTAACATCAGAACCCTACCCTAACATCAGAACCCTAACCCTACCCTAACATCAGAACCCTACCCTAACATCAGAACCCAAGCCTAACTTCAGAACCCTAAAGCCTACCCTAACATCAGAACCCAAGCCTAACTTCAGAACACTAAACCCTACCCTAACATCAGAACCCTACCCTAACATCAGAACCCTACCCTACCATCAGAACCCTACCCTAACATCAGTACCCTACCCTAACATCAGAACCCTACCCTAACATCAGAACCCTATCCTAACATCAAAACCCTATCCTAACATCAAAACCCTATCCTAACATCAGAACCCTATCCTAACATCAAAACCCTATCCTAACATCAGAACCCTACCCCTACCCTAACGAGAGAACCCTA
>NW_025548292.1:0-11374 GCF_905237065.1 Salmo salar | reverse complement strand
TGTCTGCTCTGATATAGTGGCTCTGTCACAGTCTAGTGTTCTACTGTCTGTCTGATATAGTGGCTCTGTATCACAGTCTAGTATTCTACTGTCTGTCTGATATAGTGGCTCTGTCACAGTCTAGTGTTATTACTGTCTGTCTGATATAGTGCTCTGTCACAGTCTAGTGTTCTACTGTCTGTCTGTCTGATATAGTGGCTCTGTCACAGTCTAGTGTTCTACTGTCTGTCTGTGTAATCTGTCACAGTCTAGTGGTGTACTGTCTGTCTGATATAGTGGCTCTGTCACAGTCTAGTGTTCTACTGTCTGTCTGTCTGATATAGTGGCTCTATCACAGTCTGGTGTTTACTGTCTGTCTGATATAGTGGCTCTGTCACAGTCTAGTGTTCTACTGTCTGTCATTCTGATATAGTGGCTCTGTCACAGTCTAGTGTTCTACTGTCTGTCTGATATAGTGGCTCTGTCACAGTCTAGTGTTCTGCTGTCTGTCTTATACTCAAGTGGCTCTGTCATAATCTGAGTATTCTACTGTCTGTCTGTCTGATACTTAGTGGCTCTGTCACAGTCTGAGTTTCTACTGTCTGTCTGTCTGATATAGTGGCTCTGTCACAGTCTGAGTGTTCTACTGTCTGTCTGATATAGTATGGCTCTGTCACAGTCTAATGTTCTACTGTCTTCGATGTGGTAACCCTATCACAGTCTAGTGTTCTACTGTCTGTCTGATATGGTGGCTCTGTCACAGTCTAGTGTTCTACTGTCTGTCTGATATAGTGGCTCCTGTCACATTCTAGTGTTCTACTGTCTGTCTGTTATAGTGGCTCTGTCACGATTTAGTGTTCTACTGTCTGTCTGATATAGTGGCTCTGTCACAGTCTCAGTGTTCTACTGTCTGTCTGATGTAGTGGCTCTGTCACAGTCTAGTGTTCTACTGTCTGTCAGTATAATTGTTCTGTCACAGTCTAGTAATTCTACTGTCTGCTCTGTCTGATATCGTGGCTCTGTCATTATACAACTGTAATGTTATTTTTAGTAGAAGACCCCGATGAGTGAGAATGATTGAAATGTCTGGTTCGTTACTGTCAGTAACATCTACAGATAGGAACACTGGAACAGAGATAGAAATGCACTCTGTAATGAATGCTGAATTCAGACACGCATCAGATTCAACAACAGTCTCATGTACAGGTTTCTCCTAGTTTATAACAGAACAACAGTCTCATGGTACAGGTATCCCCTAGTTTATAACAGAACAACAGTCTCCCAATGTACAGGTTTCTCCTAAGTTTATAATCCAGAAACAACAGTCTCAATGTACAGGTTTCTCCTAGTTTATAACAGAACAACAGTCTCATGTACAGGTTTCCCTTAGTTTATAACAGAACAACAGTCTCATGTACAGGTTTCTCCTAGTTTATAACAGAACAACAGTCTCATGTACAGGTTTCTCCTAGTTTATAACAGAACAACAGTCTCATGTACAGGTTTCCCCTAGTTTATAACAGAACAACAGTCTCATGTACAGGTTTCTCCTACGTTTATAACAGAACAACAGTCTCATGTACAGGTTTCCCCTAGTTTATAACAGAACAACAGTCTCATGTACCAGGTTTCTCCTAGGTTTATAACAGAAACAACAGTCTCATGTACAGGTTTCTCCTAAGTTTGCTATAACAGAACAACAGTCTCATGTACAGGTTTCCCCCTAGTTTATAACAGAACAACAGTCTCATGTACAGGTTTCTCTAGTTTATCTTTTAACAGAACAACAGTCTCATGTAGCCAGGTTTCTCCTAGTTTTATAATAGAACACACAGTCTCATGTACAGGTTTCTCTGGTTTATAAACAGACTTACAACAGTCTCATGTACAGGTTTCCCCTAGTTTCATAACAGAACAACAGTCTCATGTACAGGTTTCCCCTAGTTTTATAACAGAACAACAGTCCTCTCATGTACAGGTTTCCTCCTAGTTTATAACAGAACAACAGTCTCATGTTACAGGTTTCTCCTAGTTTATAAACAGAACAACAGTCTCACTGTACAGGTTTCTCCCTAGTTTATAACAGAACAACAGTCTCATGTACAGGTTTCTCCCTAGGGTTTATAACAGGAACAACGTCTCATGTACAGAGTTTCTCCTAGTTTATAACGAGAACAACAGTCTCATGTACAGGTTTCTCTCCTAGTTTATAACAGAACAACAGTCTCATGTACCAGGTTTCCCTAGTTTTTATCAACATGAACAACAATCTCATGTACAGGTTTCTCCTAGTTTATAACAGAACAACAGTCTCATGTACAGGTTTCCCTAAGTTTATGACCAGAACAACAGTCTCATGTACAGGTTTCCTAGTTTATAACAGAACAACAGTCTCATGTACAGGTTTCCCCTAGTTTATAAACTAGAACAACAGTCTCAATGTACAGGTTTCTCCCTAGTTTATAACAGAACAACAGTCTCATGTACAGGTTTCTCTCGGCTAGTTTATAACAGAACAACAGTCTCATGTACAGGTTTCCCCTAAGTTTATAACAGAACAACAGATCTCTCATGTACAGGTTTCCCCTAGTTTATAACTAGAACAACAGTCTCATGTACAGGTATCCCCTAGTTTATAACAGAACAACAGTCTCATGTACAGGTTTCTCCTGGTTTATAACAGAACAACAGTCTCATGTACAGGTATCCCCTAGTTTATAACAGAACAACAGTCTCATGTACAGGTTTCTCCTAGTTTATAACAGAACAACAGTCTCATGTACAGGTTTCCCCTAGTTTATAACAGAACAACAGTCTCATGTACAGGTATCCCCTAGTTTATAACAGAACAACAGTCTCAAAAATGTACAGGTTTCTCCTAGTTTATAACAGAACAACAGTCTCATGTACAGGCTTCTCCTAGTTTTATAACAGAACAACAGTCTCATGTACAGGTTTCCCCTTAGTTTATAACAGAACAACAGTCTCATGTACAGGTTTCCCCTAGTTTATAACAGAACAACAGTCTCATGTACAGGTTTCCCCTAGTTTATAACAGAACAACAGTCTCATGTACAGGTTTCTCCTAGTTTATAACAGAACAACAGGTCTCATGTACAGGTTTCTCCCTAGTTTATAACAGAACAACAGTCTCATGTACAGGTTTCCCTCCTTAGTTTATAACAGAACAACAGTCTCATGTACAGGTTTTCCCCCTATTCTAACAGAACAACAGTCTCATGTACAGGTTTCTTTCCTAGTTTATAACAGAACAACAGTCTCATGTACAGGTTTCTCCTATTTATAACAGAACAACAGTCTCATGTACAGGTTTCTCCCTAGTTTATAACAAACTGAACAACAGTCTCACCTGTGCAGGTTTCTTCCTAGTTTATAACAGAACAACAGTCTCATGTACAGGGTTTCTCCTAGTTTATAACAGAACAACAGTCTCTATGTACAGGTTTCCCCTAGTTTCATAACAGAACAACAGTCTCATGTACAGGTTTCTCCTAGTTTATAACAGAACAACAGTCTCATGTACAGGTTTCCCTAGTTTATAACAGAACAACAGTCTCATGTACAGGTATCCCTAGTTTATAAGCAGAACAACAGTCTCATGTACAGGTTTCTCCTTGTTTATAACAGAACAACAGTCTCATGTACAGGTTTCCCCTAGTTTATAACAGAACAACAGTCTCATGTACAGGTATCCCTAGGTTTATAACAGAACAACAGTCTCATGTACAGGTTTCTCCTAGTTTATAACAGAACAACAGTCTCATGTACAGGTTTCTCCTAGGTTTATAACAGAACAACAGTCTATGTACAGGTATCCCCTAGTTTATAACAGAACAACAGTCTCATGTACAGGTTTCTCTAGTTTATAACAGAACAACAGTCTCATGTACAGGTTTCCCCTAGTTTATAACAGAACAACAGTCTCATGTACAGGTTTCTCCCTAGTTTATAACTTAGAACAACAGTCTCTATGTATCAGGTTTCTCCTAGTTTATAACAGAACAACAGTCTCATGTACAGGTTTCCCCTAGGTTTATAACAGAACAACAGTCTCGATGTACAGGTATCCCCTAGTTTATAACAGAACAACAGTCTCATGTACAGGTTTCTCCTAGTTTATAACAGAACAACAGTCTCATGTACAGGTTTCCCTAGTTTTTATAACAGAACAACAGTCTCATGTACAGGTTTCTCTAAGTTTTAACAGAACAACAGTCTCATGTACAGGTTTCCCCTAGTTTATAACAGAACAACAGTCTCATGTACAGGTTTCTCCTAGTTTATATTTCTTATAATTTCCTTTTATTTAGTGAGTTTCTCTTATTGGCTTCCTAACCGGTTCATTTGTTATGCTTAGCTAAATGCTAGCTGGGTTAGGACTGTTGTTGCAGATATCCGGAAGAGCTGGGTGATGTTGCTTTTCCCAGGACATTACCATGACTATTTCATGTCATTTCACTGAGATTGATTTGGTTGTGATCCTTGTTGAATGGACCCTAGACTGTGGATTTTCTGCCAGGCAACACAAGTGTGATCTGTAAAATGAACGAAGCATTGATTATAGAAAGAAACAGTAGATCTGTGGGGATCTTATTGTGTTTGCAATGTTTAGTAGCTACAGGATGCACCAAGGAAGCTCCTGTTCTCCTGATTGGCCAATCAAACAGGGGCAGGGCTTGTGGCTGGTCTTGCCAACCTTTTTCACTTGATGACGGCTGAACAGAACAGTAGCCTACTGTATGTGTGCATGATGTGGCTCTCTGTGTGTGTGGACTTTTTTGTGTGTGATCATATGCATGCACACTCATGCTTGACTTGAGCTCATCTGTTCTGTTCTCCTGTGTTCTGTTCTTCTGTGTTCTGTTCTACTCTGTTCTGTTCTCCTGTGTTCTGTTCTACTCTGTTCTGTTCTCCCTGTGTTCTGTTCTCCTCTGTTCTATTCTCCTGTGTTCTGTTCTCCTATGTTTTGTTCTATTCGGTTCTGTTCTGTTCTGTTCTCCTGTGTTCTGTTCTAACTCTCTGTTTCTGTTCTCCTCTGTTCCCTGTTCTCCTCTGTTCTGTTCTTCTCTGTTCTGTTTCTCCCTCTGTTCTGTTCTGTTCTCCTGTGTTCTGTTCTCCTGTGTTCTCTTCTCCTCTGTTCTGTTTCTACTCTGTTCTCCTCTTGTTCTGTTCTCCTCTGTTCTGTTCTCCTGTTCTCCTCTGTTCTGTTCTCTCTGTGTTCCTGTTCTCCTGTGTCCTGTTCTGTTCCTACTCTGTTCTGTTTCTACTCTGTTTCTCCTCTGTTCTGTTCTCTTCTGTTTCTCCTCTGTTCTCATCTGTTCTGTTCTCCACTGTTTTGTTCTCCTCTGTTCTGTTCTCCTCTGTTCTCCTCTCCTCTGTTCTGTTCTACTCTGTTCTGTTATGTTTCTCTCTCTGTTCTGCTCTCCCTCTGTTCTCCTCTGTTCTGTTCTGTTCTCTACTCTGTTCTGTTCTGTTCTCCTCCCTGTTCTGTTCCTCCTCTGTTCTGTTCTCCTCTGTTTCTGTTCTGTTCTACTCTGTTCTGTTCTCCTCTGTTCCTGTTCCTCCTCCTGTTCTCCTCTGTTCTGTTCTCCTGTGTTCTGTTCTCCTGTGTTTCTGTTCTGTTTCTACTCTGTTCTGTTCTACTCTGTTCTCCTCTGTTCTGTTTCTCCTCTGTTCTCCTCTGTTCTCATCTGTTCTGTTCTCCACTGTTTATATTTCTCCTCTGTTCTGCTCTCCTCTGTTCTCCTCTGTTCTGTTCTGTTCTACTCTGTTCTGTTCTGTTCTCCCTCTGTTCTGTTCTCCTCTGTTCTGTTCTCCTCTGTTCTGTTCTGTTCTAACTCTGTCGTTCTGTTCTACTCTGTCTGTTCTGTTCTCCTCTGTTCTCCTATGTTCTGTTCTCCCTCTGTTCTCCTATGTTTCTGTTCTCCTCTGTTCTGTTCTGTTCTCCTCTGTTCTGTTCTCCTCTCCCTCTGTTCTCCCCTCTGTTCTGTTTTACTCTGTTCTGTTCTGTTCTCCTCTGTTCTGTTCTCTCCTCTGTTTCTGTTCTCCCTCTGTTCTCTTCTTCCCTCTCCTCTGTTCTGTCTCCTCTGTTCTGTTCTCCTCTGTTCTCTTCTCCTCTCCTCCTGTTCTGTTCTCCCTCTCCTCTGTTCTATTCTGTTCTCTCTCCTCCCCGTTCTGTTCTGTTCTCCCTCTCCTCTGTTTCTATTCTGTTCTACTCTCCTCTGTTCTGTTCTCCTCTGTTCTGTTCTGGTCTCCCTCTCCTCTGCTCTGTTCTGTTTCTGTTCTGTTCTCCTGTGTTCTGTTCTACTCTGTTCTGTTCTACTCTGTTCTGTTCTGTTCTCCTCTGTTCTCCTCTGTTCTTCTCTCCTGTTTTCTGCTCTGTTCTCCTTGCTCCTTGCTCTCCTCTGTTCTCCCTTCCTCTGATCCCTTCTGTTTCTCTTCTCCTCTGTTCTATTCTCCTCTGTTCTGTTCTCCCTTTTCCTCTCCTCTGTTCTGTTCTCCTCTGTTCTGTTCTCTCTTTCCTCTCTGTTCTGTTCTGTTCTCCTCTGTTCTGTTCTCCGCTCCTCTGTTCTCTCGCTCCTGTGTTCTCCCTGTGTTCTCATCTGGTCTCCTATACTCTGTTATCCTCTGTTCTGTTCTCCTTGCTCTGTTCTCATTTGTTCTCCTCCTCTGTTCTCTCTCCTCCTCTGTTCTCCTCTCCTCTGTTCTCCTCCCTCTGTTCTCCTCTCCTCTGTTCTCCTCTCCACTGTTCTCATCTGTTCTCCTCTGTTCTCCTCTCCTCTGTTCTGCTCTCCTCTGTTCGGCTCTCCTCTGTTCTCATCTCCACTGTTCTCATCTGTTTCTCCTCTGTTCTCCTCTCCTCTGTTCTGCTCTGCTCTGTAGATGGATGAGATTAAGGTAAAAGACAGAGCATGCTGTGTATGCTGGGAAGGAGCTGGGGGTTCAGGCTGGACACACTCAGAGGCTCCAGCTGCAGAAGGAGGCTGTGGATGAGCAGCTAGCCCAGATCAGAAGCAGGAGGCTGGGGCAGGAGGACACCTCCACAGCCCCAAACGAACGCTCCTTTCCCCAGTGGTGCAGGAGACACCTCAGAGAGCCTCGTAAGCAATCTCTCTCCTCCATCTCGCCTCTCACTAGTGCTTAATGCGGCTATCCCTCCATCTCGCCTCTCACTGCTGCTTAATGCAGGCTAGCAATAGCCCTACCTCCAAAAACGCATGGCCTTTTGTTGCCTCTGCAACCTTTAGTCTAGCTAATGTGTTTATTTTGCTTTCTTTATTCCTTCTCCTTCTTTATCTGTTTCTAGATGCTTAAATGAGTCAGAGATCTGCTTTTGGCTGAGCCTAGATTTTCTCTTTACTGCACCCAGCACCAGTCTCTTACCTTCCTTTACTGTCTGTTACTGCACCCAGCACAGTCCTCTTACCTTCCTTTACTGTCTATTACTGCACCCAGCACTCAGTCCTCTTACCTTCCTTTACTGTCTATTACTGCACCCAGCACCAGTCCTCTTACCTTCCTTTACTGTCTATTACTGCACCCAGCACCAGTCCTCTTACCTTCCTTCACTGTGTCTATTACTGTACCCAGCACCAGTCCTCTTACCTTCCTTTGTCTATTACTGCAGCCAGCACTAGTCTCTATACTTCTTACTGTCTATTACTGCACCCAGCACCAGTCCTCTTCCACCTTCCTTTACTGTCTATTACTGCACCCAGCACCAGTCCTCTTACCTTCCTTTACTGTCTATTACTACCCAGCACCAGTCCTCTTACCTTCCTTTACTGCCTATTCCTCCACCCAGCACCAGTCCTCTTACCTTCCTTTACTGTCTATTCCTCCACCCAGCACCAGTCCTCTCCACCTTCCTTTACTGCCTATTCCTCCACCCAGCACCAGTCCTCTTACCTTCCTTTACTGTCTATTCCTGCACTCAGCACCAGTCCCTCTAACCTTCCTTTCTGTCTATTCCTCCTTTCATTTACTGTCTATTCCTCCACCCAGCACCAGTCCCTCTCATCTTCCTTTACTGTCTATTCCTCCCACCTCTTTTCCTTTTCTGTCTATTCCTCCTTCCTTCTGTCTATTCCTCCACCCAGCACCAGTCCCTCTCACCTTCCTTTACTGTCTATTCCTACCCACACCAGTCCCTCCACCTTCCTTTACTGCCTATTCCTCTACCCAGTACGGCCCCTCTCACCTTCCTTTTCCTGTCTATTCCTCCTTCCTTTACTGTCTATTCCTCCACCCAGCACCAGTCCTCTCTTCCTTCCTTTACTGTCTTTACTGCACCAGCACCAGTCCCCTCTCCCCTTCCTTTCTTGTCTATTCCTCCACCCTAGTACCAGTCCCTCTCACCTTCCTTTCTGTCTATCCTCCTTCCCTTTACTGTCCTATTCCTCCACCCAGCACCAGTCCCTCTCTTCCTTCCTTTACTGTCTATTCCTCCTTCCTTTACTGTCTATTCCTCCACTCAGCATCAGTCCCTCTATCCTTCCTTTACTGTCTGTTACTCCACCCAGCACCAGTCCCTCTCTCCTTCCTTTACTGTCTATTCCTCCTTCCTTTACTGTCTATTACTCCACCCAGCACCAGTCCCTCTTACTTCCTTTACTGTCTATTCCGCACCCAGCACCAGTCCCTCTCTCTTCTTTCCTTTACTGTCTATTCCTCCACCCAGCACCAGTCCCTCTTACCTTCCTTTACTGTCTATTCTCCACCCAGCACCAGTCCCTCTCTCCTTCCTTTACTGTCTATTCCTCCTTCCTTTACTGTCTATTCCTCCACCCAGCACCCGTCCCTCTTCCTTCCTTTACTGTCTATTCCTCCTTCCTTTACTGTCTATTCCCCACCCAGCACCAGTCCTCTATTCCTCCTTCCTTTACTGTCTATTCCTCCACCCAGCACCAGTCTTCTACCCCCTTTACTGTCTATTCCTCCACCCAGCACCAGTCCCTCTTAACCTTCCTTTACTGTCTATTCCTCCACCCAGCACCAGTCCCTCTCACCTCCTTTACTGTCTATTCCTCCACCCAGCACCAGTCCTCTCACCTTCCTTTACTATCCTATCTGCAGATACGATGTTCTCCTATTGTTGAAAGATGTCTTCTTTGCTACCACTGAATAAGGAATTCTTGAGATGTTGACAGATGGTTTTGTCACGATCTCGTTCTTTCGGTCTTCAGCTCTTTTAAAAATATTCTTCACATGTTCGGCTCATAAATATATATATATGAATCTCTGATTGCTCAACACAGTGGATACAAAAGACTGCACATTTCAATTTTAATAAATTTAAATTGTATTAATATACTATATTACATCAAAATTCTTTGTAATCAAATTTACACACGTCACCATTTCCTGTTGAAGAACTAAATGTATTATGTCCTAGCTGTTTCTTTCAGCACCAATCCAAGCCCTGCCTGCTGTGCACCAGTCTGTGGTCTGTGACTTCCCTCAATCTATAAGCACATCACCTGAACGCCTTCACACTGTCACCAATATTTCACACTCCCTCACACTCACCTACTCATGCTTACGTAGATACCTGTTATTTCCAACAGGCTACTGACTTATTATTATTTCAGCACTACCTCTCAATGTAGGTAGTCTCTTCTCATAGCTGCTGAGTCTGGGGTCTGGATGTCGAGGAGTAGCAGGGACTAAACTTTTCAATTCCAATTCAACGTCAGTCAATTCAGGGAAGTATATTGACGTTCCAATTCAATAATTGAATAAAAAATGCATCTATTTTCAATGACTTCTCAATAAACTGAAAAGGACAAGATATTTATTTTAAAATGTTAAATTTCAAAATCATTTCCTGAATTGACTGCTTTCAATTCAAAAGGACCCCCAACCCTGATGAAGTAGCAAGCAAGGGCTGCGCTGTAATAAACACTAGAGGAAGCGACCCGTAGCCTATTCAATAGTGCTTTATTTTCACTGCAGAAAATGGATGGATGTTTTTTCCTTTCTGTTTATTATTTGTTCTGTGTAAGAATGAATGTACCCACTGCACACTTCATTACAAATGTTATTTAGAAAATCCATGTCATCAGGAACCCAGAAGTGTCCAGGTGTATTTTAACACATTAACTGACGTTTCCACAATGGAGTGTTTTACAGTGAAGGTCCATAGGGCTTTAGATAAGTGGGGTTCAGTGGATGAGGCCTCTTTCTATAATATACTGTAATAATATACTGTAATAATACAGCCTATAGGGTTCGGGATGAGGCCTAATATACTGTAATAATATACTGTAATAATATACTATAATAATCTGGCATATAGGGTCTGGGGATGAGGCCTAATATACTGTAATAATATACTGTAATAATACAGCATATAGGGGTCTGGGGATGAGGCCTAAGATACTGTAATAATATACTGTAATAATCAGCATACTTGGGTCTGGGAATGAGGCCTAATATACTGTAATAATATACTGTAATATACTGTAATAATACAGCCTATAGGGGTTGGGGATGAGGCCTATATACTATCTGTAATAATACACTGTAATAATCAGCCTAAGGGTCTGGGGATGAAGCCTAATAAACTGTAACTAATATACTGTAATAATAACCTATAGGGGTCTGGGGATGAGGCCTAATATACTGTCATAATATACTGCTAAATTAATACACATATAGGGGTCTGGGAATGAGGCCTAATATTGTAATAATACAGCATACGGGTCTGGGAATGAGGCCAGGGCTAATATACTGTAATAATATACTGTAATAATACAGCCTATAGGGGTTTGGGGATGAGGCCTAATATACCGTAAACCAATATACTATGTCATACAGCCTATAGGGGTCTGGGGATGAGGCCTAATATACTGTAATTTATACTGTTATAATCCACAGCCTATAGGGTCAGGGGATGAGGCCTACCTGTAATAATATACTGTAATAATACAGCCTGGGGTCGGGGATGAGGCCTTTTAATAATATACTGTAATAATACCATTTGAGGTCAGAAATGGGGCCTAATATGCCTGCCAATGATATGCTGTAATAATATAACAATAATAATGTTCCCATAATAATATGTAATAAGCCATATAGCCTATAGGGGTCAGATGAGCACTTATAATACTCTGTAATAATGTCACTGTAATAATGTGCCTGTTGAGGTCCAGGATGAGGCAAAACATACCATAAATAATAAATAGTATGCCATGATAATTTATAATAATATTTATGTCGCCACAGCCTATGGGGTCAGGGGATGCCTTTATATTACCCATAATAATATACTGTAATAATATATTATTTAGGTTTGAGGATGAGGCCTAATATACTGTAATAATACACTTTTAATAATACAGCCTACTGTAAGGATGTGGGGATAACCCTAATT
>NW_025548291.1:95000-108093 GCF_905237065.1 Salmo salar | reverse complement strand
AGGGTAAGGTGACGGGGATTATGTAATGTGTATAGGGTAGGTGACGGATCTGGATGATGGTAGATTGTATGGGTGTCGGTTAGTATTATTGTTTAGGTCGGGATTGAGTGTGGATTTGTTGGGTAGGTGACAGGGATTGGAGTGATGGAGGTAGATATTATAGGGTAAGGGATACTGGAGTATGGGGTGATATTATGGGGTAGGTACGGGATATGGAGTTTATTGTATAGGGTAGACAGGGATACTGGAGTGATGGAGTAGATATGTATAGGGGTAAGGTGACAGGGATCTGGAGTGATGGATGATTGTTGGGAGGACGGGATACTGAGTATGGGTAATATGTATAGGGTAGGTTGACAGGGATACTGAGTGATGGGGTGATTTTAGGTGGGAGGGATTAGTGATGGGGTAGATTGTATAGGGGTAGGGTATGGAGTGATGGGTGATTTTGGGGTGTGACAGGGATACTGGAGTGATGGAGTGATATGTATAGGGAGGTGAGGATACTGGGTGATAGTGTTGTATGGGGTATGGGACAGGATTGAGTGATGGTGTATGTTGGGGTAAGGTGACGGGATCTTATGGTATTTTGGGTAGGGTCTGGAGTGATGAGGATGTTTATAGGTGGTGAGGGATTGGTATGAATTGTTTTGGGTTATGATGGAGTATTGTATAGGGGTAAGTGACAGGGATTGGAGTGATGGAGTAATGTGTATGGGGTTAGGTGACAGGGATCTGGGTGTGGAGGTATATGTATGGGGTAGGGTACTGGAGTGTGGAGGTATTGTATGGGGTGAGGTGACAGGGATACTGGAGTGATGAGGTGTGTGTTGGGGTGGTGATACTAGTGATGGAGGGTTGTATGGGGGTGGTCGGGATTGGTATGGTATATGTATGGGGTGGTTGGATCTGGGTGATGGTGATTTATGGGGTGGTGACATGCTGGGTGATGGATATGTTATGTTAGGGATACTGGGTGATGGAGGTAGATATGTATGTGGTACTGGAGTGATGGAGTATGTTATGGGTAGGTGAGGGATATGGGTGATGTTTTTAGTAAAGGGATACTGGAGTGATGGAGGTAGATGTTATAGGGGTAAGGTGACAGGGATACTGGAGTGATGGAGGTAGATGTGTATAGGGTAGGTGGGATTGGATGATGGAGGTATATGTATTGTACTGGAGTATGGAGGTGATATGTTAGGGGTAGGTGAGGGATATGGTGATGAGGTATATGTATAGTAGGGGTATGGTATGAGGTATTTTGTGAGATTTGATGGATGTTGTATGACGTTGGAGTGATGGTGATTGTATGGTGACGGGATTGTGTGTATGTTTGGGGTGTGACAGGGATCTGGGTGTGTTTTATGGGGTGGATTAGTGATGGAGGTAGATATGTATGGGGGTGGGGTGACGGGATATGGAGTGATGGGTATTGTATGGGGGTAAGTGGGTTGGATGTGGAGGTAGATATGTATGGGGGGGACAGGGGTACTGGGTGATGGAGTAATTTATGGGTGGCCAGGGATCTGGTGATGGAGGTAGATGTTATGGGTGGCGGATGTGGAGTGATGGAGGTATATGTTAGGGGGTAAGGTGACGGGGATATGAGTGATGGAGTAGTATGTATAGTAGGATACTGGTGTGGGTAGATATGTATGGGTAAGGTGAAGGGATTGGAGTGATGGAGGTAGATTTATAGGGGTGGTGACAGGGATACTGGAGTGATGAGGTATATGTATGTGGGGCAGGGATATGTGATGAGTGGATGTGTATAGGGGTAGGTGACAGGGATACTGGAGTGATGGAGTAATATTATGGTGGATACTGAGTGATGGGTAGATGTGTATAGGGGTATGACAGGGATGCTGAGTGATGGTGGTAGATGTTATAGGGTAGGTGACAGATACTGGATATGGATATATTTAGGGTAAGGTACGGGATACTGGAGTGATGGGGTATTGTTGTGGGACGGGATACTGAGTGATGTAGATGTTATAGGGGTGTTGCCGGATCTGTATGAGTAGATGTGTATAGGGGTAAGGTACAGGGATACTGGAGTGATGGGTAGTTGTATAGGGGTGGGGGATACTGGAGTGATGGAGGTGATATGTTGGGGTAAGGTGACGGGATACTGGAGTGATGGAGGTGTATTTGGGTAATGCGGGATACTGGAGTGTGGAGGTATTTTGGGTGGTGCGGGATACTGAGTGATGGAGGTAATGTGTATAGTAGATTGGTGATGGAGGTAGATATGTTAGGGGTGGGATCTGGAGTGATGTGATATGTATGGGGGTAGGTGACAGGGATACTGGAGTGATGGGTAGATATTATGGTAAGTGACAGGGATCTGGAGTGATGGTAGATTGTATGGGTAACGGATACTGTGATGGAGGTAGATATGTATAGGGGTAAGGTGACAGGGATACTGGAGTGATGGAGTGTTGTATGGGTGCGGTCTGTGTGATTTATTGGGGTTGGGTGATGAGTAGTTTATGGGTAGGTGACAGGGATATGGAGTGATGGAGGTAATTGTATGGGGTGGTGAGGGTTGTGATGGGTATTGTATGGGGTGGTGCAGGGATACTGGAGTATGGGGTAATTTTGGGTAGTGCAGGATACTGGAGTGATGGAGGTAGATGTGTATGGGGGTTAGGTGCAGGGATTGGTATGGTATGTTTGGGTAGGAGGATATGGAGTGATGGAGGTAGTATGTTGGGGGTAAGGTGACAGGGATACTGGAGTGATGGGGTAGATATGTTGGGGTAAGGTGACGGGATACTGGAGTATGGTAATGTGTATAGGTAAGTGACAGGGATTGGGTGATGGAGGTTTGTATGGGTGGGTGACGATATGAGTGATGGAGGTGATATGTATAGGTAGGTACAATACTGAGTGATGGTAATTGTATGGGGGGAGTCTGTTGAGGTAGATTTTGGGGTAGGTGGGGATATGGGGTGATGGAGTAGATGTGTATGGGTGAGGTGACAGGGATACTGGAGTGATGGATAGATATGTATAGGTAGGCAGGGATCTGGAGTGATGGAGGTGGTTGTATGGGGTAGGGACGGGATACTGGAGTGATGGAGGTAATGTGTATAGGGGTGAGTGACAGGGATATGGAGTGATGGAGGTAGATTGTATAGGGTTGGTGACGGGATCTGGAGTGATGGAGGTAATATGTATGGGGTGGTGAGGGATACTGGAGTGATGGTGTAGTTGTTGGTGTAGGATACTGAGTGATGGAGGTAGATGTGTTGGGGGTGTTATAGGTGGTATGTATGGGGTAGGTGCCGGGATCTGTATGTATTTTGGTGACGGGGATACTGGAGTGATGGAGGTAGATGTGTATGGGGGTAGGTGACGGGATACTGGAGTGATGGAGTAATATGTATGGGTTCTTGGGTATTTTGTATGGGGTAAGGTGACGGGGATATGGAGTGATGGGGTAATATGTTGGGTGGTGGATACTGAGTATGGAGGTAATTTATAGGGGTAAGGTGACAGGGATATGAGTGATGGAGTATTGTATAGGGTAGTGACAGGGATGCTGGAGTGATGGAGGTAATTTTGGGGTAGTGGGATATGAGTGATGGAGGTTGTGTATGGGTAAGGTACTGGAGTGATGGAGGTAGATGTGTATAGGGTAAGGGACAGGGATACTGGAGTGATGGAGGTAGATGTGTATAGGGGTGGTACAGGGATACTGGAGTGATGGAGGTAGATTGTTAGGTAGGGACAGGGATACTGGAGTGATGGAGGTAGATGTGTATAGGGGTGGGGATACTGGAGTGTGGGGTAGATATGTATAGGGGAAAGGGGTACTGGGTGATGGAGGTAGATATGTATAGGGTGGGTGACGGGATACTGGAGTGATGGTAGATTGTATGGGGTAAGGTGACAGGGATACTGGAGTGATGGAGGTAGATATGTATAGGGGACAGGGATACTGGAGTGATGGGGTAGATATGTATAGGGGTAAGGTGGATCTGGAGTGATGGAGTGATATGTATAGGGGTAAGGGGACAGGGATACTGGATGATGGAGGTAATATGTATGGGTAAGGGATACTGGAGTGATGGAGGTAGATATGTATAGGGGTTGACAGGGATACTGGAGTGATGGAGGTAGATGTGTATGGGGAGGACAGGGATACTGGGTGATGGAGGTAGATGTGTATGGGGTAAGGTACAGGGATACTGGAGTGATGGAGGTAGATGTGTATAGGGGTAAGGTGACAGGGATACTGGATGATGGAGGTGATATGTATGGGGGTAGGGTGATACTGGAGTGATGGAGGTAGATGTGTATGGGGTGGTGACAGGGATACTGGAGTGATGGAGGTAGATATGTATAGGGGTAGGGACAGATCTGGAGTGATGGAGGTAGATGTGTTGGGGGTGACAGGGATACTGGAGTGATGGAGGTAGATATGTATAGGGGTAAGGTGACAGGGATACTGGAGTGATGGAGGTAGATATGTATAGGGCGACAGGGATACTGGAGTGATGGAGGTAGATGTGTATAGGGTAAGGTACGGGATACTGGAGTGATGGGGTAGATATGTATGGGGTAAGGTGACGGGGATACTGGAGTGATGGAGGTAGATGTGTATAGGGGTAAGGGGGGATACTGGAGTGATGGAGGTAGATATGTATAGGGTGTGACAGGGATACTGGAGTGATGGAGGTAGATATGTATAGGGGTAAGGTGACAGGGATACTGGAGTGATGGAGGTAGATATGTATAGGGGAAGGACAGGGATACTGGAGTGATGGAGGTAGATTGTATGGTTAGTGACAGGGATGCTGGAGTGATGGAGGTAGATATGTATAGGGTAAGGTGACAGGGATATGGAGTGGTGGAGGTAGATATGTATAGGGGTAGGTGACGGGGATACTGGAGTGATGGAGGTAGATATGTATGGGGTGGGTGACAGGGATACTGGAGTGATGGAGGTAGATGTGTATAGGGTAAGGGACAGGGATACTGGAGTGATGGAGGTAGATATGTATAGGGGTAAGGTGACGGGATACTGGAGTGATGGAGGTAGATATGTATGGGTAGGGACGGGATACTGGATGATGGAGGTAGATGTGTATGGGGGTAAGGGGACAGGGATACTGGAGTGATGGAGGTAGATTGTTGGTAAGGTGACAGAGATACTGGAGTGATGGGGTAGATATGTATAGGGGAAGGGGATCTGGGTGATGGAGGTAGATATGTATGGGGTAGGTGACAGGGATACTGGAGTGATGGAGGTAATGTGTATGGGGGGGACAGGGATACTGGAGTGATGGGGTAGATATGTATAGGGGTAAGGTGACAGGGATACTGGAGTGATGGAGGTAGATATGTATAGGGTAGGGACGGGATCTGGGTGATGGAGGTAGATGTGTATGGGGTAGGTGACGGGATACTGGATGATGGAGGTGTATGTTGGGGTAAGGTGACGAGATACTGGAGTGATGGAGGTAGATTGTATGGGTAGGGATACTGAGTGATGGAGGTGATGTGTATGGGGTAAGGTGACGGATACTGGATGATGGAGGTAGATGTGTATAGGGGGTAGGGATACTGGAGTGATGGAGGTAGATATGTATAGGGGTAAGGTGACAGGGATGCTGGAGTGATGGAGGTGATATGTATAGGCGCGGGATACTGGAGTGATGGAGGTAGATGTGTATAGGGGTAAGGGGATACTGGATGATGGAGGTAGATATGTATAGGGGTAAGGTGACGGGGATACTGGAGTGATAGAGTAGATATGTATAGGCGAGCGGGGATACTGGAGTGATGGAGGTAGATGTGTATAGGGGTAAGGTGACAGGGTACTGGAGTGATGGAGGTAGATGTTTATGGGGTAAGGTGACAGGGATATGGAGTGATGGAGGTAGATGTGTATAGGGGTAGGGATACTGGAGTGATGGAGGTAGATATGTTGGGGTAGGGTTGGGTGATGGGTGTGTGTGGGGTAGGTGACAGGGATACTGGAGTGATGGAGGTAGATGTGTATTGGGGTAGGGATCTGGAGTGATGGAGGTAGATTGTATGGGGGTGACGGGATACTGGAGTGATGGAGGTAGATATGTATAGGGGACAGAGATACTGGAGTGATGGAGGTAGATATGTATAGGGGTGGTGACAGGGATACTGGAGTGATGGAGGTAGATGTTTATGGGGTAAGGTGACAGGGATATGGAGTGATGGAGGTAGATATGTATAGGGGTAGGGGATCTGGAGTGATGGAGGTGTATGTATGGGGTGGGACAGGGATACTGGAGTGATGGAGGTAGATATGTATGGGTAGGTGACAGGGATACTGGAGTGATGGAGGTAGATGTGTTAGGGGTGTTGACAGGGATACTGGAGTGATGGAGGTAGATATGTATAGGGGTAAGGTGACGGGGATACTGGAGTGATGGAGGTAGATATGTATGGGAGGTGACAGGGATACTGGAGTGATGGAGGTAGATATGTATAGGGTAGGTGACAGGGATACTGGAGTGATGGAGGTAATTGTATGGGGTAGGTGACAGGGATACTGGAGTGATGGAGGTGATATGTATAGGGTAAGGTGACGAGATACTGGAGTGATGGAGGTAATATGTATAGGGGTAGGGATACTGGAGTGTGGGGTAGATGTGTATGGGGGTAGGTGACAGGGATACTGGAGTGATGGAGGTAGATGTGTATAGGGTAAGGGGACGGGATACTGGATTGATGGAGGTAGATTTTTATAGGGGTGGTGACAGGATAGTGGAGTGATGGAGGTAGATATGTATAGGGGTAAGGGGATACTGGAGTGATGGGTAGATATGTATAGGGGTAAGGTGACAGGGATACTGGAGTGATAGAGGTAGATATGTATTGGCGACAGGGATACTGGAGTGATGGAGGTAGATGTGTATAGGGGTAAGGGGGATACTGGGTGATGGGGTAGATGTGTATGGGGTAAGGTGACGGGATACTGGAGTGATAGAGGTAGATATGTATAGGCGACAGGGATACTGGAGTGATGGAGGTAGATATGTATGGGGGTAAGTGACGGGGATACTGGAGTGATGGAGGTAGATGTTTATAGGGGTGGTGACAGGGATACTGGAGTGATGGAGGTAGATATTACAGGGGTAGGGTACTGAGTGATGGAGTAGATATGTATAGGGGTAAGGGGATACTGGAGTGATGGAGGTAGATATGTATAGGGGTAAGGTGACAGGGATACTGGAGTGATGGAGGTAGATATGTATAGGGGACAGGGATACTGGAGTGATGGAGGTAGATGTGTACAGGGAAGGTGACAGGGATACTGGAGTGATGGAGGTAGATATGTATAGGGGTAAGGGGATACTGGAGTGATGGAGGTAGATATGTATAGGGGTAAGGTAACAGGGATACTGGAGTGATGGAGGTAGATATGTATAGGGGTAAGGGACAGGGATACTGGAGTGATGGAGGTAGATGTGTATAGGGGTAAGGTGACAGGGATACTGGAGTGATGGAGGTAGATGTGTATAGGGGTAAGGTGACAGGGATACTGGAGTGATGGAGGTAGATATGTATAGGGGTAAGGTGACAGGGATACTGGAGTGATGGAGGTAGATATGTATAGGGGTAAGGGGATACTGGAGTGATGGAGGTAGATGTGTATAGGGGTAAGGTGACAGGGATACTGGAGTGATGGAGGTAGATATGTATAGGGTAAGGTGACAGGGATACTGGAGTGATGGAGGTAGATATGTATAGGGTAAGGTGACAGGGATACTGGAGTGATGGAGGTAGATATGTATAGGGGACAGGGATAGTGGAGTGATGGAGGTAGATGTGTATAGGGGTAAGGGACAGGGATACTGGAGTGATGGAGGTAGATGTGTATAGGGGTAAGGTGACACGGATACTGGAGTGATGGAGGTAGATGTGTATAGGGGGGGACAGAGATACTGGAGTGATGGAGGTAGATATGTATAGGGGTAAGGGATACTGGAGTGATGGAGGTAGATATGTATAGGGTAAGGTGACAGGGATACTGGAATGATGGAGGTAGATATGTATAGGGGTGAGGGATACTGCAGTGATGGAGGTAGATGTGTATAGGGGTAAGGTGACAGGGATACTGGAGTGATGGTGGTAGATATGTATAGGGGAGGGATACTGGAGTGATGGAGGTAGATGTGTATAGGGGTAAGGTGACAGGGATACTGGAGTGATGGAGGTAGATGTGTATAGGGGTAAGGGGACAGGGATACTGGAATGATGGAGGTAGATATGTATAGGGGACAGAGATACTGGAGTGATGGAGGTAGATATGTATAGGGGTAAGGTGCCAGGGATACTGGAGTGATGGAGGTAGATATGTATAGGGGTAAGGTGACAGGGATACTGGAGTGATGGAGGTAGATGTGTATAGGGGTAAGGGGACAGAGATACTGGAGTGATGGAGGTAGATATGTATAGGGGTAAGGTGACAGGGATACTGGAGTGATGGAGGTAGATGTGTATAGGGGTAAGGTGACAGGGATACTGGAGTGATGGAGAGTAGATGTGTATAGGGGTAAGGTGACAGGGATACTGGAGTGATGGAGGTAGATGTGTATAGGGGTAAGGTGACAGGGATACTGGAGTGATGGAGGTAGATGTGTATAGGGGGCAAGGTGACAGGGATACTGGAGTGATGGAGGTGATGTGTATAGGCGACAGGGATACTGGAGTGATGGAGGTAGATATGTATAGGGGTAAGGTGACAGGGATACTGGAGTGATGGAGGTAGATGTGTATAGGAGTAAGGTGACAGGGATACTGGATGATGGAGGTAGATATGTATAGGGGTAAGGTGACAGGGATACTGGAGTGATGGAGGTAGATATGTATGGGGTAAGGTGACAGGATACTGGAGTGATGGAGGTAGATGTGTATAGGGGTAAGGTGACAGGGATACTGGAGTGATGGAGGTAGATATGTAAGGGGTAAGGTGACAGGGATACTGGAATGATGGGGTAGATATGTATAGGGGTAAGGGATACTGGAGTGATGGAGGTAGATATGTATAGGGGTAAGGTGACAGGGATACTGGAGTGATGGAGGTAGATATGTATAGGGGTAAGGTGACAGGGATACTGGAGTGATGGAGGTAGATATGTACAGGGGTAAGGGGACAGGGATACTGGAGTGATGGAGGTAGATATGTACAGGGGTAAGGTGACTAGGCATCATGATATAAGATAAACAGAGGAGCAGCAGCTTGTATGTGAATGGGTCTGTGTGTGTGTGTAGAGTCAGTACACAGTGCATTCAGAAAGTATTCAGACCCCTTGACTTTTTCCACATTTTGTTACGTTACAGCCTTATTCTAAAATGGATTAAATCGTTTTTTCCCCTCATCAATCTACACACATGCTTGTAAGTAAGCATTTCACTCTAAGGTCGATACCTGTTGTATTCGCGCATGTGACAAATAACATTTGATTTGATTTGAATACCCCATAATGACGAAGCAAAAACAGGTTTTAGAAATGTTTGCAAATGTATTAAAAATAAATTAATAAATCAAATAAAAACTGAAAAAGCTCATTTATAAAAGCTTTGTTGAATCACCTTTGGCAGTGATTACAGCCTCGAGTCTTCTTGGGTATGACGCTACAGGCTTGGCACACCTGTATTTGGGGAGTTTCTCCCATTCTTCTCTGCAGATCCTCTGAAACTCTGTCATGTTGGATGGGGAGCGTCGCTGCACAGCTATTTTAAGGTCTCCAGAGATGTTCGATCGGGTTCAAGTCCGGACTCTGGCTGGGCCACTCAAGGACATTCAGAGACTTGTCCCGAAGCCACTCCTGCGTTGTCTTGGCTGTGTGCTTAGGTCGTTGTCCTGTTGGAAGGTGAACCTTCGCCCCAGTCTGAGGTCCTGAGCGCTCAGGAGCAGGTTTTCATCATGGATCTCTCTGTACTTTGCTCCGTTCATCTTTCCCTCAATCCTCGATCCTGACTAGTCTCCCAGTCCCTGCCGCTGAAAAATATCCCCACAGCATGATGCTGCCACCACCATGCTTCACCATAGGGATGGTGCCAGGTTTCCTCCAGACGTGACGCTTGGCATTCAGGCCAAAGAGTTCAATCTTGGTTTCATCAGAACAGAGAATCTTCTTTCTCATGGTCTGAGAGTCCTTTAGGTGCCTTTTGGCAAACTCCAAGCAGGCTGTCATGTGTCTTTTACTGAGGACTGGCTTCTATTTGGCCACTCTACCATAAATGCCTAATTGGTGGAGTGCTGCAGAGATGGTTGTCCTTCTGGAAGACTCTCCCATCTCCACAGAGGAACTCTGAAGCTCTGTCAGTGACCATCGGGGTTTTGGTCTCCCTGACCAAGACACTTCTCCCCCGATTGCTCAGTTTGGCCGGGTGGCCAGCTCGGAAGTGTCTTGGTGGTTACAAACTTCTTCCATTTAAGAATGATGGAGGTCAATGTGTTCTTGGGGACCTTCAATGCTGCAGAAATTGTTTGGTATCCTTCACCAGATCTGTGCCTCAACACAATCCTGTCTCTGAGCTCTACGGACAACTCCTTCGACCTCGTGGCTTGGTTTTTGCTCTGACATTCACTGTCAACTGTAGGACCTTATATAGACAGGTTTTTCCCTTTCAAATCATGTCCAATCAAATGAATTTACCACAGGTGGCCTTCAATTAAGTTGTAGAAACATCTGAAGGATGATCAGTGGAAACAGGGTGCACCTGAGCAAAATGTAGTCTCATAGCAAAGGGTCTCAATACTTATGTCAATACGTTTTTATTTTATTTCTAAAAACCAGTTTTTTCTTTGTCATTATGTGGTATTGTTTGTAGATTGATGAGGGGAGAAAAAAAAGATTTAATCAATTTTAGAATAAGGCTTTAACGAAACAAAATGTGGAAAAATTCAAGGGGTCTGACTACTTTCCAAATGCACTGTAAATGTATGTGCATATAATGTGTAAGTGAGCAGATGATGGTGTGTGTGAGTGTTGGAGTGACAGTGTGTGTGAGAGTGAGTGTTGGAGTGACAGTGTGTGTGTGAGTGAGTGTTGGAGTGACAGTGTGTGTTGGAGTGACTGTGTGTGTGTGAGTGTTTGATTGACAGTGTGTGAATGTTGGAGTGACAGTGTGTGTGTGAGTGAGTGTTGGAGTGACAGTGTGTGTGAGTGAGTGAGTGTTGGAGTGTGTGTGAGTGTTGGAGTGAGTGAGTGTTGGAGTGACAGTGTGAGTGAGTGTTGGAGTGAGTGAGTGTTGGAGTGAGTGAGTGTTGGATTGAGTGAGTGTTGGAGTGAGTGAGTGTTGGAGTGACAGTGTGTGTGAGTGTTGGAGTGAGTGAGTGTTGGAGTGACAGTGTGAGTGAGTGAGTGAGTGAGTGAGTGAGTGAGTGAGTGAGTGAGTGAGTGAGTGAGTGAGTGAGTGAGTGAGTGAGTGAGTGAGTGAGTGAGTGAGTGAGTGAGTGACAGTATGTGTGTGAAATAAAACTTAAATGAAGATACAAGGTTATATCTCAGATAGTCTGTGTAGCTATTTATCAGAGATAGAAGCTGTTCAATAGTCCACATCACCCTTTGTAGCGCCATGTGATCGAGGGTGGTGCTGTTGCCATACCAGACAGTGATGCAGCCAGTCAAAATGCTCTCAACCTCCTGTGGGGGAAGAGGCGCTGTTGGGCCTTCTTCACAACTGTGCACATGTGTTTGGACCATTTTAAGTCTAGTGATTTGGACAGCGAGGACCTTGAAGGCTGGGATAAGGAGAAAGTAAAGGAGGGAGAGGCAGATACGGAGGAAGGAAGGGAGGAGGAGAGAGATAGATTTGTCCATTTACCGCCTCTCCCTCTCCATCCCATAATCCTGTGTGGAGCTGCCTTAAATGCTCTCATCTTTCTCTCTCCCTCTCCCTCTCTCTTTCTCTCCCTCTGTCTCTGTCTCTCTCTCTCTGTCTGTCTCTATCTCTCCCTCTCTCTCCCATATATCTCTCTCTGTCTGTCTCTCTCCCTATCTCTCTCTCACATCTCTCTCTCTCCCTATCTCTTTCTCTGTCTCCCTATCTCTCTCTCTGTCTCTCCCTATCTCTCTCTTGCCCCATCTCTCGCTCTCTCTGTCTCTCCCTATCTCTCTCTTGCCCCATCTCTCGCTCTCTGTCTCTCCCTATCTCTCTCTCTCCCCATCTCTCGATCTCTCCCCATCTTGCTCTCTTTCTCTCTATCCCCATCTCGCTGTAGCTCCTTCACTCTGCACTGCAGCTGCCTGGAATGTACATCGGTGTGTGTCTCTCTTCGTATAGGCTAGGTTATAGTATGTATGAGATGTGTGTTCTACCTATCTGCCTCAAATATTTAATAGTGTGGTCCTTACTGTGAGCTGTGCTAGGTTGAACTGGGCTGGGTTAGGTTGAACTGGGCTAGGCTGGGCTGGGTTAGGTTGAACTGGGCTAGGCTGGGCTGGGTTAGGTTGAGCTGGGCTAGGCTGGGCTGGGTTAGGTTGAGCTGGGCTAGGCTGGGCTGGGTTAGGTTGAGCTGGGCTAGGCTGAGCTGGGCTAGGCTGAGCTAGGCTGAGCTGGGCTAGGCTGGGCTAGGCTTTGCTGGGCTGAGCTAGGCTGTGCTGAGCTGAGCTGGGCTAGGCTGACCTGGGCTAGGCTGAGCTGGGCTAGGCTGAGCTGGGCTGAGCTGGGCTAGGCTGAGCTAGGCTGAGCTGGGCTAGGCTACGCTGGCTGAGCTAGGCTGGGCTAGGCTGAGCTGGGCTAGGCTGAGCTGGGCTAGGCTGAGCTGGGCTAGGCTGAGCTGGGCTAGGCTGAGCTGGGCTGAGCTGGGCTAGGCTGAGGTGGGCTAGGCTGAGCTGGGCTGACCTGGGCTAGGCTGAGCTGGGCTAGGCTGAGCTGGGCTAGGCTGAGCTGGGCTAGGCTGAGCTGGGCTGAGCTGGGCTAGGCTGAGCTGGGCTAGGCTGAGCTGGGCTGAGCTGAGCTGGGCTGACCTGGGCTAGGCTGAGCTGGGCTGACCTGGGCTAGGCTGAGCTGGGCTAGGCTGAGCTGGGCTGACCTGGGCTAGGCTGAGCTGGGCTAGGCTGAGCTGGGCTGACCTGGGCTAGGC